>NW_022991499.1:0-64288 GCF_902827175.1 Gymnodraco acuticeps
AACCCAATACTCACATTCATCCGTTATTAAAGTCAGTTAAACCCAATACTCACATTCATCCGTTATTAAAGTCAGTTAAACCCGATACTCACATTCATCGTTATTAAGTAAGTTTAAACCCAATACTCACATTCATCCGTTATTAAAGTCAGTTAAACCCAATACTCACATTCATCCGTTATTAAAGTAAGTTAAACCCAATACTCACATTCATCAGTTATTAAAGTCAGTTAAACCCGATACTCACATTTATCAGTTATTAAAGTAAGTTAAACCCAATACTCACATTCATCCGTTATTAAAGTCAGTTAAACCCAATACTCACATTCATCCGTTATTAAAGTCAGTTAAACCCAATACTCACATTCATCCGTTATTAAAGTCAGTTAAACCCAATACTCACATTCATCAGTTATTAAAGTTAGTTAAACCCAATACTCACATTCATCCGTTATTAAAGTCAGTTAAACCCGATACTCACATTCATCCGTTATTAAAGTCAGTTAAACCCAATACTCACATTTATCCGTTATTAAAGTCAGTTAAACCCAATACTCACATTCATCAGTTATTAAAGTCAGTTAAACCCGATACTCACATTCATCCGTTATTAAAGTAAGTTAAACCCAATACTCACATTCATCCGTTATTAAAGTAAGTTAAAACCCAATACTCACATTCATCAGTTATTAAAGTAAGTTAAACCCGATACTCACATTCATCCGTTATTAAAGTCAGTTAAACCCGATACTCACATTCATCAGTTATTAAAGTCAGTTAAACCCAATACTCACATTCATCCGTTATTAAAGTAAGTTAAACCCAATACTCACATTCATCAGTTATTAAAGTAAGTTAAACCCGATACTCACATTCATCCGTTATTAAAGTAAGTTAAACCCGATACTCACATTCATCCGTTATTAAAGTCAGTTAAACCCAATACTCACATTCATCAGTTATTAAAGTCAGTTAAACCCAATACTCACATTCATCCGTTATTAAAGTAAGTTAAACCCGATACTCACATTCATCCGTTATTAAAGTCAGTTAAACCCGATACTCACATTCATCAGTTATTAAAGTCAGTTAAACCCGATACTCACATTCATCCGTTATTAAAAGTAAGTTAAACCCAATACTCACATTCATCCGTTATTAAAGTAAGTTTAAACCCGATACTCACATTCATCAGTTATTAAAGTCAGTTAAACCCGATACTCACATTCATCCGTTATTAAAGTCAGTTAAACCCGATACTCACATTCATCAGTTATTAAAGTCAGTTAAACCCGATACTCACATTCATCCGTTATTAAAGTCAGTTAAACCCGATACTCACATTCATCCGTTATTAAAGTAAGTTAAACCCGATACTCACATTCATCCGTTATTAAAGTAAGTTAAACCCGATACTCACATTCATCCGTTATTAAAGTCAGTTAAACCCAATACTCACATTCATCCGTTATTAAAGTAAGTTAAACCCGATACTCACATTCATCCGTTATTAAAGTAAGTTAAACCCGATACTCACATTCATCCGTTATTAAAGTCAGTTAACCCAATACTCACATTTATCAGTTATTAAAGTCAGTTAAACCCGATACTCACATTCATCCGTTATTAAAGTAAGTTAAACCCGATACTCACATTCATCCGTTATTAAAGTTAGTTAAACCCGATACTCACATTCATCCGTTATTAAAGTCAGTTAAACCCGATACTCACATTCATCAGTTATTAAAGTCAGTTAAACCCGATACTCACATTCATCAGTTATTAAAGTCAGTTAAACCCGATACTCACATTCATCAGTTATTAAAGTCAGTTAAACCCGATACTCACATTCATCAGTTATTAAAGTCAGTTAAACCCAATACTCACATTCATCCGTTATTAAAGTCAGTTAAACCCAATACTCACATTCATCAGTTATTAAAGTCAGTTAAACCCGATACTCACATTCATCCGTTATTAAAGTCAGTTAAACCCGATACTCACATTCATCAGTTATTAAAGTCAGTTAAACCCGATACTCACATTCATCCGTTATTAAAGTAAGTTAAACCCGATACTCACATTCATCCGTTATTAAAGTCAGTTAAACCCAATACTCACATTCATCCGTTATTAAAGTCAGTTAAACCCAATACTCACATTCATCCGTTATTAAAGTCAGTTAACCCGATACTCACATTCATCAGTTATTAAAGTCAGTTAAACCCGATACTCACATTCATCCGTTATTAAAGTAAGTTAAACCCGATACTCACATTCATCAGTTATTAAAGTCAGTTAAACCCAATACTCACATTCATCCGTTATTAAAGTCAGTTAAACCCAATACTCACATTCATCCGTTATTAAAGTAAGTTAAACCCGATACTCACATTCATCAGTTATTAAAGTCAGTTAAACCCAATACTCACATTCATCCGTTATTAAAGTAAGTTAAACCCGATACTCACATTCATCCGTTATTAAAGTCAGTTAAACCCAATACTCACATTCATCCGTTATTAAAGTCAGTTAAACCCAATACTCACATTCATCCGTTATTAAAGTAAGTTAAACCCGATACTCACATTCATCAGTTATTAAAGTCAGTTAAACCCAATACTCACATTCATCCGTTATTAAAGTCAGTTAAACCCAATACTCACATTCATCAGTTATTAAAGTAAGTTAAACCCGATACTCACATTCATCCGTTATTAAAGTCAGTTAAACCCAATACTCACATTCATCAGTTATTAAAGTCAGTTAAACCCAATACTCACATTCATCCGTTATTAAAGTCAGTTAAACCCAATACTCACATTCATCCGTTATTAAAGTCAGTTAAACCCAATACTCACATTCATCAGTTATTAAAGTAAGTTAAACCCGATACTCACATTCATCCGTTATTAAAGTCAGTTAAACCCGATACTCACATTCATCCGTTATTAAAGTCAGTTAAACCCGATACTCACATTCATCCGTTATTAAAGTCAGTTAAACCCGATACTCACATTCATCCGTTATTAAAGTCAGTTAAACCCAATACTCACATTCATCAGTTATTAAAGTCAGTTAAACCCAATACTCACATTCATCCGTTATTAAAGTAAGTTAAACCCGATACTCACATTCATCCGTTATTAAAGTCAGTTAAACCCGATACTCACATTCATCCGTTATTAAAGTCAGTTAAAACCCAATACTCACATTCATCAGTTATTAAAGTTAGTTAAACCCGATACTCACATTCATCCGTTATTAAAGTCAGTTAAACCCAATACTCACATTCATCCGTTATTAAAGTCAGTTAAACCCGATACTCACATTCATCCGTTATTAAAGTAAGTTAAAACCCAATACTCACATTCATCAGTTATTAAAGTCAGTTTAAACCCGATACTCACATTCATCCGTTATTAAAGTAAGTTAAACCCAATACTCACATTCATCCGTTATTAAAGTTAGTTAAACCCAATACTCACATTCATCAGTTATTAAAGTTAGTTAAACCCAATACTCACATTCATCCGTTATTAAAGTCAGTTAAACCCGATACTCACATTCATCCGTTATTAAAGTTAGTTAAACCCGATACTCACATTCATCCGTTATTAAAGTCAGTTAAACCCGATACTCACATTCATCCGTTATTAAAGTCAGTTAAACCCAATACTCACATTCATCAGTTATTAAAGTTAGTTAAACCCGATACTCACATTCATCCGTTATTAAAGTCAGTTAAACCCAATACTCACATTCATCCGTTATTAAAGTCAGTTAAACCCGATACTCACATTCATCCGTTATTAAAGTAAGTTAAACCCAATACTCACATTCATCAGTTATTAAAGTCAGTTAAACCCGATACTCACATTCATCCGTTATTAAAGTAAGTTAAACCCAATACTCACATTCATCCGTTATTAAAGTTAGTTAAACCCAATACTCACATTCATCAGTTATTAAAGTTAGTTAAACCCAATACTCACATTCATCCGTTATTAAAGTCAGTTAAACCCGATACTCACATTCATCCGTTATTAAAGTAAGTTAAACCCAATACTCACATTCATCCGTTATTAAAGTCAGTTAAACCCGATACTCACATTCATCAGTTATTAAAGTAAGTTAAACCCGATACTCACATTCATCAGTTATTAAAGTAAGTTAAACCCGATACTCACATTCATCCGTTATTAAAGTCAGTTAAACCCGATACTCACATTCATCAGTTATTAAAGTCAGTTAAACCCGATACTCACATTCATCAGTTATTAAAGTTAGTTAAACCCAATACTCACATTCATCCGTTATTAAAGTTAGTTAAACCCAATACTCACATTCATCAGTTATTAAAGTTAGTTAAACCCAATACTCACATTCATCAGTTATTAAAGTTAGTTAAACCCAATACTCACATTCATCCGTTATTAAAGTCAGTTAAACCCGATACTCACATTCATCCGTTATTAAAGTAAGTTAAACCCAATACTCACATTCATCCGTTATTAAAGTCAGTTAAACCCGATACTCACATTCATCAGTTATTAAAGTAAGTTAAACCCGATACTCACATTCATCAGTTATTAAAGTAAGTTAAACCCGATACTCACATTCATCAGTTATTAAAGTCAGTTAAACCCGATACTCACATTCATCAGTTATTAAAGTCAGTTAAACCCGATACTCACATTCATCAGTTATTAAAGTCAGTTAAACCCGATACTCACATTCATCAGTTATTAAAGTTAGTTAAACCCAATACTCACATTCATCCGTTATTAAAGTTAGTTAAACCCAATACTCACATTCATCAGTTATTAAAGTTAGTTAAACCCAATACTCACATTCATCCGTTATTAAAGTCAGTTAAACCCGATACTCACATTCATCCGTTATTAAAGTTAGTTAAACCCGATACTCACATTCATCAGTTATTAAAGTTAGTTAAACCCAATACTCACATTTATGAGTTACTCCTCACGTGCGGCTTTCTCTCTGAGACCGGACCGACATTTTGTTTGTTTCCAGGTCACCGGCGCGCATTGCATCCTGGGATACGGTGGGCTGTGAGGAAGAGGACTCTTCAAAGCCGGGAAAAGAAGAAGGACCCCGCCCCTCCCCCCTCTCTTCTGTCTGTCGCAGAATCAGAAGTCCTTTATTGGTCCCACAGAGGGACATTAACATGGTTACAGCAACAGTGGAGATAGATGCTGCTCCCAGACCGTAGTGGAGGAATACAGGGGAGGACTCTCTGCAGTCTTCCCGGACTGAAGCACCAGGCTTCGGCTTCAATAACCCACTCTGAAATGAGGCAGACAGGCAGGCTGTTCCTTGGGAGGTCGCTGTGTTTCCTCAGGACTTTGTTACACAGCTAACTGGAGACAGACTGATCACTGCTGCTACTCCCGCTCTCTTCCGGACACACACTACTTCTTCTTCTTTAGTGTTTATTGGCG
Source organism: Gymnodraco acuticeps (assembly GCF_902827175.1). NCBI lineage: Eukaryota > Metazoa > Chordata > Actinopteri > Perciformes > Bathydraconidae > Gymnodraco > Gymnodraco acuticeps. The sequence goes on from NW_022991499.1 coordinate 5,466, forward strand.
GTTGGCAAACCAACTTGTAGGCGCATTACCGCCACCAACTGGACTGGAGTGTGGACAAGAGACTATGCAGAAAACAATAAACAAAACAAAGAACCAAAACTCTAGATTATTTTAAATTGATCAATTTCTCTTAGAAACGTAATAATCTCACAATATATATTGCCTGATGTTTTCCCTAACAGCCCTGATAGCGACAAGTCATGGCATTTTGCTTTCTGAGTGTCTGGAAAAGCACATTTCTCTGAGTACTTCTATGTCTATGTTCATACTTCTGAGTGTTTGTTTGGCCAGAATATCCACCTGTTCATTTCCCTCCACACCAACATGAGCAGGAACCCAGATGAAACGAGTTGCTATGCCTTTGATTTGCATTTGATATAAAATTAGAAATATTTCATTTATGATGTCCATTCTAGATGAAGATCTGCCTGATCGTATACTCGATAATGCTGAAAAGCTGTCAGATGCAATTACACTGTTATGTATTTCTTTCTCCTCTATCCATTTCAATGACAGTACCAATGCCAACAACTCTGTGGTGTATACTGACACATGGTCTGTTACCCTTTTCTTTCTATGTGTATTACTCACTGGGATATACACTGCTGCCCCTGCACGCCCTGTCTCTGGATCTTTGGAGCCATCTGTAAATATGATTGTTAAGTCTGAGTGATATCTTGCAAAGTCATTCTGGACTATGCGCCATACTGGTAGTTCTTTCTTTTCCTTTAACTCCTCTCGTATATTGAGGTCTCCACTTGGCAATGGGAACAACCAGGGTGGAATGGACGAGATTGGAGCTGTGGGGCAATACTGTATTTGATTCAAACCTATACTTGCTGCTTTAACATCAGCAATCCATCCAAAACTTGTTAAATGTGACTCATTGTGCTCCCAGCAGTCTTTCAAAATACTTTTCGCAGGATGACTATCACTGTGCCCCTGAAGGTTTACCCAGAATGCCAACATTAACTTCACTCTTCTTATCCTTAAAGGCATTTCTCCCATTTCCACCTGCATTGCTGATACTGGAGATGTTTTAAAAGCTCCACTACATATTCTCAGGGCCTGAGCTTGTAGGACATCCAGCTTTTTAAGGTTTGATTCTGCTGCTGCCATGAACGCTATACACCCATAATCGAATACAGGTCTCATGAGTGCCCAATATATATTCAGAAGTGATGACCTACTCGCTCCCCACTCCTGCCCCGCCAAACACGAAGTACATTGTTGACCTTTTTACATTTATTTTGAACTTTTCCTATATGACTGCTCCATGTTAGCTTTCCATCAAACCAAACACCAAGACATCTTATTGTATTAACCTGTTCAAGGGGTTGCTCATACCATTTTAACCATATAGGAGCAATGTTATGCCGTTTTGTAAAACAAATGACCTGCGTCTTAGCTACTGACAGTTTGAATCCCCATTTATCTGTCCATTTCTCCACTTCAACTATTGCAGCTTGTGTTTTCTTTCCAACATGTGCTACATTGCGGCCTTTTGCCCACAAAGCCCCATCATCTGCACACAAAGATTTCCCCACACTTGGATGAACTTGATTAAAGATGTCATGTATCATTATATTGAACAGCAACGGACTACACACACTACCTTGCGGAGTACCATTTTCCACAGCACTTGAATATTCTGCACCTACTCTTACTTGTATTTTCCTGTCCAGTAAAACATTCATAACCCAATTATATGCTTTACCACCAATTCCCAATGATTTGAACTTGATTAGTAGACCTTCCTTCCAGAGCATGTCATAAGCCTTTTCAATATGAAAGAAGACTGCAATCACTACTTCCTTGTTGGTCTGTGCTTTCCTGAGGTCTGATTCTAAGCACAATATAGAATCCATTGTATTCCGACCCCTCTGGAACCCACTTTGATATGGGGACAAGACAACAGAGCTTTACTTTCTAAGATATATGTTAACCTTTCTGTAACCATTCTCTCCATGATTCTGCATACATGAGATGTCAGGGCAATAGGCCTGTAGCTAGATGGATCTGAAGGGTCTTTCCCTGGCTTCAGGATGGGCACTATTATCGCTTGTTTCCACTCTGAAGGAAGTTGGCCAGAATCCCACACCCTATTAAACAACCTTAACACAATGACTAGAGAGTTATCTGTCATGTGTTCCAGCATTTTGTAACAAACACCATCTTTCCCAGGAGTGGTTTGACGAGCACTAATAATTGCTCTTCTCAACTCAAACATACTAAAATGCAGGTCCAACTGATCTCCTAACACTTCTACTCTATCCAATATTCTCGTGTTTTCCATTCGTGTATTATTTCTGCACTGCCTGGCTTCCTCTGTAAGGTTATCTGAACTATGAACTTTCCTAAATGTTTGAGCTAGAAGTTCCGCCTTTCCTACGTTTGTGCCATTTTGTCCCCTCTGCTCAAAACTGGCAACTCATAACCCCCACACCATATTACTTTGTCTTGCAGTGAACCCCCAGAATCCTCTAATATACTTTGATCTAATTTCCCACATTATAATAATTTACTATATCTATAGGTCCTCTATCATTCCATACCCTTATAACTATTGCTTCATGATCTGTACTTACATGCATAACTTTGTAACTTATCCCACTCTGTATGAATGTTGCAACTCCTCCCCCTCTGCCAGAGTCCCTATCTCGTCTAACTGCAGTATATCCCTTCACAATAAAAATCCAGTTGTGCTTTCAGCCATGTTTCCTGAATACAAAGAACATTAGGTTTCTCTCCCAGGTTATCAATATCTTTTTTGAACTCTTGTCCATTTGCAATTAAACTTCTAGCATTCCACTGCAGTGCAATTACCACCATCAGGATGATCCAGTCCATGTCTGAGGTTGTTGGACGTCATCATTTAGGATATCTTTCACGTGTCCCCAGTGCATCCCTTTCACATCAAGGTACTTTTCAGCTGATTTGACAATTATTTAGATTATTTCATTCCGGCTTTAGTCTGCGCTGAACAGTTGATCATCTCTGCCATAAACTCTCTCTTTTACTCTATCAGAGTGTCCTCCTTCAACTTAACTCAGTTGTGGACTTTTCCTGTTTCTTTGCTCTTATTGTTGTTTCCCATTGTAACCTTCGTTCCTCCAGAAACTGTCTTCGCTGCCTCTGCATAGCTAACTCCCTGCGTCACCCTGACTCGCTGCACCTCTGCATAGCTAACTCCCTACGTCACCCTGACTCGCTGCACCTCTGCATAGCTAACTCCCTGCGTCTCCCTGACTCGCTGCACCTCTGCATAGCTAACTCCCTGCGTCACCCTGACTCGCTGCACCTCTGCATAGCTAACTCCCTGCGTCACCCTGACTCGCTGCACCTCTGCATAGCTAACTCCCTGCGTCTCCCTGACTCGCTGCACCTCTGCATAGCTAACTCCCTACGTCACCCTGACTCGCTGCACCTCTGCATAGCTAACTCCCTGCGTCACCCTGACTCGCTGCAACTCTGCATAGCTAACTCCCTACGTCACCCTGACTCGCTGCACCTCTGCATAGCTAACTCCCTGCGTCACCCTGACTCGCTGCACCTCTGCATAGCTAACTCCCTGCGTCTCCCTGACTCGCTGCACCTCTGCATAGCTAACTCCCTGCGTCTCCCTGACTCGCTGCACCTCTGCATAGCTAACTCCCTGCGTCTCTCTGACTCGCTGCACCTCTGCATAGCTAACTCCCTGCGTCTCCCTGACTCGCTGCACCTCTGCATAGCTAACTCCCTGCGTCACCCTGACTCGCTGCACCTCTGCATAGCTAACTCCCTGCGTCACCCTGACTCGCTGCACCTCTGCATAGCTAACTCCCTGCGTCACCCTGACTCGCTGCACCTCTGCATAGCTAACTCCCTGCGTCACCCTGACTCGCTGCACCTCTGCATAGCTAACTCCCTGCGTCACCCTGACTCGCTGCACCTCTGCATAGCTAACTCCCTACGTCTCCCTGACTCGCTGCACCTCTGCATAGCTAACTCCCTGCGTCACCCTGACTCGCTGCACCTCTGCATAGCTAACTCCCTGCGTCTCCCTGACTCGCTGCACCTCTGCATAGCTAACTCCCTGCGTCTCCCTGACTCGCTGCACCTCTGCATAGCTAACTCCCTGCGTCTCCCTGACTCGCTGCACCTCTTCTGCTTTCTTGCTAACCTCACATCCCCGGTACGCTGAGCTATGCTCCCCTCCGCAATGCAACATTTCAGCTTTGCCCCTTCTTCACATTTGCCGTATTCATGATCTCCACCACATCTGCCACACCTTTGTTTTCCCTTGCACACTGCCGCCACATGTCCAAATCTCTGACATTTAAAACATCTTAGCGTTGGAACATACGGTCTCACATCATAACACATCCAATAAGTATATTTTCCGGAAGCCTTTTTTCATCAAAGGTGATCAGAACCGAAAGACTATCTTCTTTAATCCCATTGCGGTTTGCTGTCATGCGTTTGACATCACTTATTTTTGCATTTGTTATATTCCCTTTCACGTCATCAGCTGATATTCTGACGGGGATTCCTGTCACATCTCCCCTGACTAGCTTTCTGCCACTGAGCAGTCTGTATTGCTCTCCCCCGTTGCTCTCTATCATTTGATCAACATTGATCCATTCCTCAATACGTTAGCACTCATTACCTCCCCGATGTCTTTACTGATGGGTTGAGTTAACCCTATAGGGTTCCACACGCCGAACGAAGCTCCCTCTTGCGCAAGTTCCACAACCAACTCCTGTTGCCTATTTCCGACTACTCTTTCTCTCCATTCATCCTCACTACTGCTCTCCCTTTTTACGTTTCTTTCTCCTCACTATATCCCATTTTCCATTTTCACAACTCCCGCCTGCTGCGTCCATGTCTCCTGACTCGTTTCCTGCCTCGTCACTTCCCTCTGCCACCTCTCGTCCAGTCACAGTCCAGTGTTGCCACCGCCGACCCTTTGCAATCTCGGGTTGCGTTCCGATAATCCAAAAATCAGCTCCTAAATTCTAACCCTATCTCCTATTCCTTGACCTCTAAGTGAAAGGTCACGGGGTTAAGGGATAGTGGATAGGAGAATTCAAAAGGACTTAGGAGAAGAGACTGCACTTTCACTATCCGACGTGTTTCTGATGCGCCAGCGGACGTCCTGAATGAGCGTCTGCTGCTGTGGGGAAACTATGGAAACTACAGTTCTCTATACAGCGGACTACAACATGGATGTTCAATAAGAACGAGGGACTCCTGTGAACTCATCTAGAGACTCTGTGCTCTGACGCTGTTGCTTTATGCTTTATGAACGTGGACAACAGAGAAACAGATTCTTCAGGACCAAAGCTGGAATTGAAATAAAAAGGAAAGTGAAGCTTATGCTCGTCCCCCTCTCCCTCCGGTCCTCATTAATACAAATGATCCCAATACGTATGATTGATGAAAAGATCTTAAATCAATACAGATGTATTTATTATAAACGTTAGTCCTTAACATCTATCACTGTGTATATCACCATTCAAACATCTTTTAAAAGTTGAACAAACCCCACAGCTCAGTAAAGACTGTGAGATGTTGACTTTATTTGATCATTTCAGTAAAAACTAACGTTCATATTTCTCTCTTTGATTATAATACTGATGAACGTTCAGAAAAAAGCACTTTGGCAACTTACCACATACGTTTAGCTTAATGAGCACCGTAACTTTCATGATATCATTTCTCCGTCATAATCGGTTGTTTCCGTGAACGGCCGACTGTTGAGTGACGGCAAATGCTGCGGCTGCAATGCATTGTGGGGCAGCATTTTCTCCTCTCCTTTCGGTTAGGGAGGTCCAGTGGTTCCTAAGCTAAAGGAGGTTATCATGCTCACTCTCGCTCTACACATGCACACGCCACACCTCCCTCTCTCTCTTAGAGAGAGAGAGAGAATAGAGAGAGAGAGAGAGAGAGAGAGAGAGAGAGAGAGAGAGAGAGAGAGAGAGAGAGAGAGAGAGAGAGAGAGAAAACCTGAGCCTCACGCACCGCCTATGGCAGACAGGCAGGCGGTTCCTTGGGAGACCGCTGAGTTTCCTCAGGACTTTGTTACACAGCTTCTTCTTCTTCTCTCGTTTTTGGCGGATTGCAAACAACTTAAAAGGTGCATACCGCCACCTACTGTACATGAGTATGAATCATCATATCATTCCAACTCGTTACCCTATGATATTATCAAAAATAAATAAATAAATAATCAAAAAACAAGAAATAAATCAAACAAAAATATAAATCTATGATCAATTAATCAATCAATGTTTATTTATATAGCCCAATATCACAAATGTTACATTTGTCTCAGTGGACTTTACAGTTTGTACAAAATATCAGTATGACAATACGACACCCTCTGTCCTTAGACCCTCACATCGTACAAGGAAAAACTTCTGGAGAAAATCCACAGTTTAAAGGGAACATGGGAGAAACCTCAGGGAGAGCAACAGAGGAGGGATCCCTCTCCCAGGACGGACAGACTGCAATAGATGCCGTGTGTAAATTGAAAAGATAATACATTTGCAACATAGGTAGTCCAAATGTTTGGAAATGCATGTGTGTATAATAGGAAGATGAATCCACGAGGATATCCATCCAGGACCTATGATCCAGGACCACAGCCACGACTCAAGATCCAGGGCTCGCGATCCAGGACAGAGGAGCGCAGGATCATCCATGACTCCGGATCCCGGCGTATATAGACACCAAAAATAAAGATATTTGGGGAAGCTGGGTTAATGGGAACATGAGAGTACACAGGTATAGACAGAGAGAAGGAAGAAGGAAGATGTCCCCCGACAAACTAAGCCTATATCAGCAAAACTAGGGGCTGGATCTAATCAGCCCTAACTATAAGCTTTATCAAAAAGGAAGGTCTTAAGCGCACTCTTAAAAACGGATAGGGTGTCTGCCGCCCGAACACAAACTGGAAGCTGATTCCACAAATGTGGAGCTTGATAAGAAAAGGCTCTGGCTCCCATTGTACTTTTAGAGACTCTAGGAACAACCAACAACCCTGCATTCTTGGAACGCAATGCCCTAGTAGGACAGTAGGGTATAATGAGTTCTTTGAGGTAAGATGGCGCCTGCCCATTAAGGGCTTTGTAGGCGAGAAGAAGAATTTTAAATTCTATCCTGTGTTCTATAGGGAGCCAGTGTAAGGCAGCCAGAACAGGAGTAATGTGGTCCCTTTTCCTAACTCTGGTTAGTACACGAGCCGCAGCATTTTGAATCAGCTGAAGCGACTTGACTGACTTCTTGGTACACCCTGATAATAAAGAGTTACAATAATCCAGCCTTGAAGTAACAAATGAAGCTGATGAATGATCTTTCCTGACCTAATGTTAAATTATGTTTCCTACTCCGGTTTCACTCAAGAAGGTAAACAGGCCTTTCTGGTAGCTCTCCTTCTGTCCCCAGAACACCAACCCCACTCCATTCCCTCTCTTTCCGCTTTATAGATCTCACAATGTAACAACATATGTTCCACATGTTCTTTAACTCCACAGCTCCTGCACTCGTCACTTTCCCATAGCGTAGCTTTCAAGTGTGATCCACTCTGAGTCTAGCTATCGTGATGTCCTCCCTTCTGTTTCTTTCTTTATAAATATTCATTGTGATTGTCTTTTGAACTTTATGATACTCTTTGCCTTTCTGGTCTTCCTCACACCTCTTCTGCCAGACCTCCCTCCCTTTCTTCCTAACGACTGCTTCTCCTTCTCCTTCTCCTTCTCCTTCTCCTTCTCCAAGTTCAGCTGGTAAAGCTTTTTCCTTTTGTAGAGCACCTTTTGCTCATTTATCAGCACACTCGTTCCCTTTCCCCCCCTCATGCGCACTCGTTCCCTTTCCCCCCCTCATGCACACTCGTTCCCTTTCCCCCCCTCATGCATACTCGTTCCCTTTCCCCCCCTCATGCAAACTCGTTCCCTTTCCCCCCCCTCATGCGCACTCGTTCCCTTTCCCCCCCTCATGCGCACTCGTTCCCTTTCCCCCCCCTCATGCACACTCGTTCCCTTTGCCCCCCTCATGCACACTCGTTCCCTTTCCCCCCCTCATGCGCACTCGTTCTCTATACCGCCTCTGTGCAGTCTGAACAGGCTGTGGTTCAGTTCTATGAGAATGTCTTCTCTGGCAGTTGTTGTTGACTGTATGCTTTTTAATAAGGACAATGAATCTGTGCACACCACCACCCTCTCTGCTCTGACCTCTTGAACCCACTGGAGTCCTATATCTGTGCATACCACCACCCTCTCTGCTCTGACCTCTTGAACCCACTGGAGTCCTATATCTGTGCATACCACCACCCTCTCTGCTCTGACCTCTTGAACCCACTGGAGTCCTATTATTACTGCAGCATTTCTGCTGTGTACACTGATAGTTGATCAGACGCTCTTTTTCAGATCGATATTTTAACGCCTGGGAAAATACGCCTGTATATACCAACTCCAACACACTCTCTCTTGTTCTTAGAACCATCTGTGTACATTTTGAGGTAATTGTAGTACTTTTCGTTCAGGTACTCGTTTTAATTCCCACTTCATTTATTCACCACTCTTTTCTCCTTTCTATGATACTCACATCTATGTTAGCTTCTGGGGACAGCCATGGGGGAACACGGCTAATGGGCTTGCTTTGGCAAACGTGATGGTCTCCACTCCACATGCCCTCGTTCTCTCCTCACTCGTCCAGCCAAACCCACGCCCCTGGAACTTTGCATATTCCCAGCAATCCTGTAGTTTTCTGTTAGTGATATGTTCCTCTCCACTTCCTTGTAGCCTGACCCAGTATGACAGAGCAAGTTTCCCTCTTCTGATCTCCAGAGGTGTCTCTCCTGCTTCTATCAGAACTGCATTGATAGGGGATGACTTTATCGCTCCAATACACAACCGCAATGCTTTATATTGTATTCTATCCATTTTTAAAAGCGATGTTTTTGCTGCTGCTCCATACACTATACAACCATAGTCTATTGTGGACCTCGTCATTGATCTGTAAATGTCTATTAATGCGTGTTTGTACAATAATAATGAAGCCTCCAGGAGCAGATGAGCCTGAGGGCTAATCGCTCATCTTCAGTCTGCTGGTGTTTGCTATGGCCATTTCTGTGCTGGCAAAGTAAAAAAGATAATTAAGGACAAGTGTGTGCTTTCTCAGCTTTTGACCTCGGTCACAGCCTTCTCTCCATCCTTTGAACAAATGCCTTCTTCCTGAGTCACTTCTCTCCTCCATCACAGCGGCTGTGCATATCACTTTTGCGTTGCTGGCGGAGCCTGCGCTTGTGCTCGGTTGATGACTGTCCTCCTCCTCATTCACTTGTTCACTTTCTCTGGTAATATTCTCCTCTGTACCTCTCACAACATCATTCGGCTTTCTTCTTTCTTTAGCTTGCTTGCAACGTTCACTAATCGTTCCCGGGTAGTATGGTCGTCATTAGCAACGCCAGAAATACATTTAAAAAATGTTGGTTTCTAAATCTAAAAACAACAATAGCCTATTAGAACTTATTCAAATCACAGTTTCAATTATCTCAAGCTTATTTTCATTCGTTGCAGTATTTTTGATAGAATGATTTACTTTGTAATGAATATTATTCAATCAAGCCTCAAACTGATGGCACTTGTCCCTATAGCCTGTTTTAAATGGAAGTTGTCTGAGGTCCTTACCACCAGCTGCTCTTGCAGTAACAAGTAGTGTACCTTAATGTCCCTAATGTGCTCAATGTAGAGACTGCTTTTCGTCTTTTTGTTGACTTAGTTGTGTTTTCTGTATTTTATATGTGTTATGTGCAGTGTTGTGCTAGTTACTGAAAACCAGTAGGCCTAACTAGTTACCATTACTAGTTACTTCATGTCAAAAGTAACTCAGGTACTTTACTAGTTACTTACACCCAAAAGTAATGCGTTACTGTGAAAAGTAACGTTTTTGTTACTTGAAAGAATGTCTCCCATTAATGCCCTTATCACCTTCATTTCAGTACTGTTATTGCATTGGAGAATAATACAATCTGTTGATCAACTTGACATGCATTATATGCAATCTGGATTGCATCGATATTAGCTGGCTTTCCATTTTTGTATATTCTTTCTCCAGGTAGTTGGAAAAAGTGTTCCGTCCCATATGCCGTGTGCCGCCCGGACATGCTATCATGCTAACTAGCTCCCTGAAAGCGGGTGACTCCACTGTAGCAATAGCCTGCATGTGTTCTACAACATACTGTGCAATGGCTTTATCGACTTTTCCCTGGCCAGCAGTCCCTTGGTTAAAATCCAGCCGCTGTTGCTTATGTGGAGGTGGAGTGGCGTCGGCTGAGTCTCTGTGGTCTTAGCTACTAGCTTCGTCCCAGCATGTTGTTTTTGCAGATGTTTTAAGAGATTTGAATTACTGGTTAAAGCAGTAGATAGGATCTTTGACCCGCCAAGACACAACTTACATTTAACAGAAACTTTCTTTTCTTTGTGCTCGACAAAAGTGAAATAGTGAGAATATCTCCAGGTGGAGAAACTAGACTTGAGCTCCGCCGCCGCCATGATAGTCTTGTTAGTAAACAACACAAACACGCCCACAGCCCGTCTCCGCATGTGGCACAGGAAGTATCTAAGTACATTTACTCAAGTACTTAAGTACAGTTCTCATCTCTGTTCGCCTGGCTGTTGACTATATAAAAAAACTAACGCAGTAACGGAGTAACGCACCATGTAGTAACGGTAACTGAGTTACTGAATATAAAAAGTAATGCGTTAGCGTACTAGTTACTGCCCAAAGTAACGTCGTTACAGTAACGCGTTACTTGTAGCGCGTTAGTCCCAACACTGGTTATGTGTAAGAACATGTAACGTTGCTGCCTTCTTGGCCAGGTCAGCATTGTAAATGAGATTTTGTCTCAATGTTTTCATCTGGTTAAATAAATGTTAAAGAAAATGAAAGAAAAAAATATGTCAGATTCCTCCACATACCGCTAGCGGGAGCTGGCGTACCACCAGAGCAGTGGTTCTCAACCTGTGGTGCCAACACACTCTTACTCCCGTGGCGTCCAGGAGCGACGCTTGGTCAGGGTCCCGTGGCGTGCAGTTGGGACGGCGCCGAGGCTCCTTCAGCTTCATAAACGGACGCAAAGAGCTTTCAACTGATTGCAATGTATTCCTACCGGCGGCGGTATTTGACGCTCATGGAAGCACGGCATCCATTTATGTCGGCAGCTCTTAAAGGCAATGTGAGCGTCCATTCCCATTGGATAACGGAGAATTGTACACCCGGAAGTAAGTATTCTCCTTCCTGTCGATTGATTTGACAGTGACTAATCGACATCGACTAAAAACCACCAGATTACCTTTGTTAATTAAACGACATTGATAGGTTTAAATTGTGTGCAATGCTTTTGTGTTTTTCCCCTGAAATGTCGCTTTGGATAAAAGCGTCTAACAAGTCATATGTAATGTAATAATGTAAAAATGTGGATCGCCAAAGAGACTACACTACCCACAATCCCCAGCTATTGTTGTGACGACGCCTGTCCGCTTTGCGACTGTTATGAACTTGATTACACAAGGATACGACTCAAATGCACGACCCGGGAGCCAAAGGTAAAGTACAATTAAGATACTTTATTTGCACAAAAAAGGTAACAAAAGAAGATCGCTCTTAAGAGATGACAAAAAAGGTTTGAGCAAGGCGAAACAGAAAATCACTCACAACGTGAGGAACTAAACTTATAATAAGTTTCAGGAGCCAACATAGGCTTTGAATCAAAACGAGCTGAAGAGCATAGCTCTGTCATGAGGACAGGACAAGACGAACTGACACTGAACGCTGGGAGACTGGGGAATTTAAACACTCAACACAAGACACAGGTGAACACAATCAGGAGCGGGGCTGATACTGATGAGGGCGGGAGAACACATGAGGAAAGGGAGTCAAGGGACCTGAGATGAGACGTGACAAAAACAAAACAGGAAGTGAAAAACAATACAAAATAAACATGAAACATGATTGACTAGCACTTTTGACGGTGCACAACAGCGACAAACCCCGTGATTAATCTTCGAGTTCTGGGATTGGATGTTGGAGTGGCAGTGCGCCATGGTTACGCCGAGCGTCAAGCTCTTCGAAATGGAACGAAACCATGGCAGACCATGGATGTATAATAAGAACTGGATACAGCGTGGGAGGATAATTCATTCCTATGAGAGTTGCTCATTAGCGCATGATGATAAAATGGCCCAACTTTTGAGAGAGCGAAACGTCACAGATTACCCAGCATGCCTGAGAAGTACCCGTATGTGCGCTCATAGAGCATGCGCAGCTTTAACCAAAATGCTCGTTCACATCAAGCACGTCAATTTGCGTACACGTAACAGCACCGCGCGTTCATGACAGCATGGTAATGATTTGTTATTATGATGGATTTTATATTAACGACGCGGCAGTTAGCAGCTAGCGGCTAGCTAGTCATGATGCTAATGTGCACATCAATCGTTATGTACTTATATTACGCTGTAACAGGATCTAGTGATATCCAACAGAGCTTCATTTAGCATGAAAGAATGATTGCACTATTATATATATATATACATATATATACAGTGCAATAAGCTTCTTAGTGCAATAAGAAGCTACAGGGACGTTAATAACGTCGGTAATATTAACTTTATTTAATACAACATGTACGATACAATATTTAATCATACAGCCCATGTAGTATAATAATTAATTACAGCAAACATGTGCAATATATCCATTATTACAGCTCCGTGGGCAGTAAGGCGATATGGGTCCGTTCTTATTGTGCACCCATGGGTAAAGATAAACGCATGTAGTGCTGAACACGTAACATGAACGTGCCGGGCGGCGCGGTCCCGTGGGTTAGGGTGTTTGTGACCCTGACCAGAGCTGTTTCAGTGCTGTGGGCGGAACGGAAACCGGACTGGAATTTCTCAAAGAGGCCGTTTAGTTGGAGATGGTCCTGAAGCTGGGCGGCAACTACAATGATGTCTACCAGCATGTCATGCACTCACTGGCTGTGGCACGACAAGTAGTTTGTACAGAATAGGAAAGACAACAGCATTCACCAAACTCAAGACCCATCTCAGCCAGTGCTATTTACAAAACTGTGCACAATGTCAACATGTGTCCCCTAACGTTTCTGAAGAACCTGACATTTAACATTATATTCTAGTACCTATATACTTGACCTCTCACAGAATGATTTGATGATTTGTATACTGTACGTTGAATTAAGGTTCCAGTTTCAATAAAACCTGTACTATTTGCACCTATGTTTTAGAGGCAAAACTAGGGCCTCCAGGGTGGGTGGAGGGGGGCCGGAGGAGGGACACAAAACTAGGGCCTCCAGGGTGGGTGGAGGGGGTCAGGAGGACGGGTTTGGTCTGACAACCCAGGAGCACAGCGGAGGACCCGGAAGGGATCTCGGGCGGACGGCCCGGGGGCAAGGCAGAGACCATGGAGGTGGTCTCGGGCGGACGGCCCGGGGGCAAGGCAGAGACCATGGAGGGGGTCTCGGGCGGACGGCCTGGGGGCAAGGCAGAGTCCATGGAGGGGCGAAGGCCACAGCGGGCGAACTCAGGCAGCCGAGTATGAGGGCGAAGACCGCGGCACTCAGGGGGCCAGGCTCGAGGGCGAAGACCGCGGCTCTCAGGGGGCCGGGCTCGAAGGCGAAGACCGCGGCTCTCAGGGGGCCGGGCTCGAGGGCGAAGATCAGACAGCTCCGGAGGCCGGGCAGGAAGGCGCTGACGGGACAGCTCCGGAGGCTGGGCAGGACCCGGTGTCGGCCGGACAGGAACCAGAGCCGGTGGGACACGCTTCGGCAGGATCCCCCACGGAAGAGGACCAGGAGTTGGCAGGACCCCCGGCGAGACAGGTAATGGCGGGACCTCCAACGGAACAAGACATGGGATTGGCAGGACTCTCAGCGGGTCCTCCAACGGAACAGGACATAAGGTTGGCAGGACCCCCGGCAGAAGAGTCGTCGGCGGGACCCCCAACGGGACAGGACACAGGGTTGGCAGGACCCCCGGCAGGAGAGTAGTCGGCGGGACCTCCAACGGCACAGGACATAGGGTTGGCAGGACCCCCAGCGGAACCTCCAACGGCACAGGACATAGGGTTGGCAGGACCCCCGGCAGAAGAGTAGTCGGCAGGACCCCCAACGGGACAGGACATAGAGTTGGCAGGACCCCCAGCGGAACCTCCAACGGCACAGGACATAGGGTTGGCAGGACCCCCGGCAGAAGAGTAGACGGCGGGACCGCCAACGGTACAGGACACAGGGTTGGCAGGACCCCCAGCGGAACCTACAACGGACCAAGACATTGGGTAGGGACTTGAGAGGGAACTCGAGAGGAGACTCGAGAGGGGACTCGATAGGGGACTTGAGAGGAGACTCGAGAGGGGACTGGAGAGGGGACTCGAGAGGGGACTCGAGAGGTGACTCGAGAGGGGACTCGAGAGGGGACTCGAGAGGGGACTCAAGGGGGAAACTGAGAGGTGGCTTGAGAGGGAACTCGAGAGGAGACTCGAGAGGAGACTTGAGAGGGGACTCGAGAGGGAACTCGGGAGGTGACTCGAGAGGGAACTCGGGAGGTGACTTGAGAGGGAACTTGTATCGGTCCGTACGCCGACAGGACACAGGGAGCTGGCGTCGGCTGGAGAGCCAACAGGAGACGAGGAGCTGGAGTCGGCCGGTACGCCGACAGGCCTCGGGGAGCTGACGTTGGCCGGTACGCCGACAGGACTCGGGGAGCTGGCGTCGGCTGGAGAGCCAACAGGAGACGAGGTGCTGGAGTCGGCCGGTACGCCGACAGGACACTGGGAGCTGGAGTTGGGACCATGGCTACTGGGGCCGGTACTGAAGCCGGAACCATGGCTGCTGGGGCCGGAGCCATGGCTGCTGGGGCCAGGACTGGGGCTGGGACCATGGCTGTGTGGGCCGGTTCTGTAGCAGGGACCATGGCTGCATGGGCCGGTTCTGGAGCTGGAACCATGGCTGTGGGGACCGGTTCTGGAGCCGGAACCATTGCTGCTGGGCCCGGTACTAGGGCCGGAACCATGGTTGCTGGGGCCGGAATCATGGCCGCTGGGGCCAGAACTTGGACCGGAATCATGGCTCTTGGGGCTCGGGCTGCTAGCCTGGACTTGCAACTCCTTCTCTTAGAAGCCGCCTGAAGGCTCGGTGGACCTCCAAAAGCCAGACGAGTTCCAGAAAATGACTCCTGGACAGGAGCAGGAACTGGGGCAGAAGCACTGGTTGACTCCAGACGGAACACACCGAGACGTTTGTAGTCAGCAGGCTGGAAATCACACACCCAGAGGAAGTTCAAAATCCAGCCAGGTAAGAATTTCACCAAGTCTGGTTTCTCCATAGCCAACCGGTGCGCCACTACCAGAGCGGCCTCCTTCTGCAGAACACTGGACGCTCCCTTCCACCAATCATAGCAGCAAGCCAAATAAAAGGAAACATGTTGTAGTTCCACCTCAAATGGATCATCTGCTGGGTTCATTTCTTGGTCGGTTCGTACTGTTACGGTGTGTGTAGGAAGCGGGACCCAAATGCAGATTAAAGTGACAAAAAAATTCCTTTATTTCAAGGCTATACTATTAAATAAAGACTAAACAGAACACTCACCGAGGAACAAGCCATATCACAAGACGAACCGACAAAGACAGACAGAAAAACCAGAACTTAAATACACACAAGACTAATCATACAAACAAGACACAGGTGAGGAGGGAGGAGAAAACACAGGGACACCAGGTGAACACAATCGGGTAAATTAGACACACCAGGGAAACTGACAGGGAACTACAGACAGATCGTGACACACTTCTCCCCCATTCGGAGTTTGACTGTCTCAGAGAAGAGGTAGGCCTATGTCTAAAGAAATCTCATTTGCAATAGAACTGTACCAAATATTTCCATACACCTACTGGTTAGTGTTCAATAGCACCTACTGGTTAGTGTTCAACAGCACCCTAGACAATTCAGTAATGGCATATTTTTTTAGGGATTTCTGTTTTTCTGTTAAATGAGAGAAAAGTGATGGAGTCCTGTGTTCCTATCACCAAAAAGTACAATTTTCGTCTAAACTAAAGCTAAGTTTACAGGTCTATAATTCAGTATTGTCTTAGTTAAATAATTGTCTGACTATTTGGTGATGTAGGACAGCCACCTGGTTCATACCTCAGCAGATCTGAAGAGGAAACGAGTTGTCATTCTCAAGTTATGGGCTTTTTTGTCACCTTTCCCATTCGGCCTGGTCTAATTTGGCTCTTTTTCAGGGATTGGGGTAGTTCTAAAGAACAACCCAAAAAACATTTTTTCCCCCAAAATAAAATTTGACAACAATCAATTTCATTAATGGGAGACCCTAAAGATAAGAAAAATCATTGTTGTTATTTGTTCTACCTCGGGTAGGGGTATCTCGAAAACTAAAGCCTTTTTTGAGGACTTGCTGCTGGACTAGAGGTCCCACCTCTTTACCCTTATTTGGAGCAGGCGGGAGTTGAACTCTGACGTCACTGTCGAGCCGTTAGTGGCCGACTCCGCCTACTAAGGGCTTCTCGGCCACTCTGCAGAATCCTATGGGTGACGTCACGGACCCTACGTCCATTTATATATACAGTCTATGCTCACGACTCTTTGAAACATCTCTGTTCCCGGAAATGCATCCACAAAGGAGCCGTGGAGGAACCATCAGTGTATCCTCGGTTATTGCTCCTCCAGAGAGCCTCCTCGACGCTCGGTCCTCGAAGTGCATTTAGAGAAATGAGATGTCCTTCAAAATGACGCGCTGAAATTCATTTCCGGGTCACTACCGGAGGACCGAGGAGTCGAGGAGGGGGAATTAGTGAAATGAGAAAGGGCCAAGTTGTTTCTCAGAATTGAAGGGGAAAAACACAAAAGCATTGCACACAATTTAAACCTATCAATGTCGTTTAATTAACAAAGGTAATCTGGTGGTTTTGAGTCGATGAGTAGTGGAGATATCACTGTCAAATCAATCGACAGGAAGGAGAATACTTACTTCCGGGTATACAATTCTCCGTTATCCAATGGGAATGGACGCTCACATTGCCTTTAAGAGCTGCCGAAATAAATGGATGCGGTGCTTCCATGAGCGTCAAATACCGCCGCCGATGAGAATACATTGCAATCAATTGAAAGCTATTTGCGTCCGTTTATGAAGCCTCAGCGCGTCACCCAACTGCATTACATTACATTGCATATAGCGGACGCTTTTATCCAAAGCGACTTACAATAAGTGCGTTCGACCAACAAAATACAAACTTGAAGAAAACAGAATCATATAAACCTGTAACCTTTATTAGTATATAAGTGCTTTGTTAATAGTTCTATCGCTCAAAGTGGAGTTGAAAGAGATGAGTTTTCAGTCTGGAAGGTGTGTAAGCTATCTGCTGTCCTGATGTCAATGGGGAGCTCATTCCACCATCCTGGAGCCAGGACAGCAAACCCACGTGTTTTCGCCGTTGGGAACTTGGGTCCCCTTCGCAGCGAGGGTGCAGCGAGTCGTTTGGCTGATGCAGAGCGGAGTGCACGTGCTGGGGTGTACGGTTTAACTATGTCCTGGATGTAGGAAGGGCCAGATCCATTCGCAGCATGGTACGTAAGTACCAGTGTCTTGAAGTGGATTCTAGCAGTTACCGGAAGCCAGTGAAGGGAGCGGAGGAGCGGAGTGGTGTGGGAACATTTAGGAAGGTTGAAGACCAGACGAGCCGCTGCATTCTGGATGAGCTGCAGAGGTCGGATGGCACATGCAGGTAGACCAGCCAGGAGGGAGTTGCAGTAGTCTAGGCGTGAGATGACGAGAGCCTGGACCAGAACCTGAGTCGCTTTCTGAGTCAGCTGGGGACGAATCCTCCTGATGTTGTAAAGCGTGTATCTGCAGCAGCGGGTTGTAGCAGCGATGTTTGCAGTGAAGGACAGGTTGTTATCTAGGGTCACACCCAGATTCCTTGCAGTCTGAGTCGGGGAAACAACTGAGGTGCCGATGTTGATTGTTAGGTCAAGAGTGGGACAATCTTTTCCCGTAAGGTAGAGCAACTCAGTCTTGTCAAGGTTGAGCTTGAGGTGGTGAGCAGACATCCACTGAGAGATGTCAGCTAGACAAGCAGAGATGCGTGCGACGACCTGGGTCTCTGAGCGGGGAAAGGACAGAATTAATTGGGTGTCGTCAGCGTAGCAGTGGTATGAAAAACCATGCGGGCTAATGACTGATCCGAGCGAGTTTGTGTACAAAGAGAAGAGGAGGGAAAATAGATGTTATTTAAGAATGTGACTCTTAATGGCAGTTTTTGATTTAATTAAGACAATCCAGTTAAACAATTACGCACAAATCTGTCATCTCAAAACATTCTATTGCACTATTTTATGTTTTATTTGTTCTATGTCATACATATATATACAGTTGCAAGAAAAAGTATGTGAACCCTTTGGATTCTCCACACATAGCGTTGTGTGTTCCTTCCAAACAACTCAACTTTGGTTTCATCTGTCCACAGAATATGTTGCCAGTAGTGCTGTGGAACATCCAGGTGCTCTTTTGCAAACTTCAAACGTGCAGCAATGTTTTTTCTGGACAGCAGTGGCTTCCTCCGTGGTGTCCTCCCATGAACTCCATTCTTGTTCATTGTTTTACATATCGTAGATTCGTCAACAGAGATGTTAGCATGTGCCAGAGATGTCTTTAAGTCTCTAGCTGACACTCTAGGATTCTTCTTCACCTCATGGAGCATTCTGCGCTGTGCTCTTGCAGTCATCTTTACAGGACGGCCACTCCTAGGGAGAGTAGCAACAGTGCTGAACTTTCTCCATGTATAGACTGTGTCTTACCGTGGACTGATGAACATCAAGGCTTTCAGAGATACTTTTGTAACCCTTTCCAGCTTTATGCAAGTCAACAATTCTTAATCGTAGGTCTTCTGAGAGCTCTTTAGTGCGAGGCATGGTTCACATCTGGCAATGCTTCTTAAGAATAGCTAATTCAAAACTGGTGTGTATTTTTTATAGGGCAGGGCAGCTTTAACCAACACCTCCAATCTGGTCTCATTGATTGGACTCCAGGTTGGCTGACTCCTGACTCCAATTAGCTCTTGAAGAAGTTTTTAGCCTAGGGGTTCACTTAGTTTTTCCACCCTGCACTGTGAATGTTTACATGGTGTGTTCAATAAAAACATGAAAACATATCATTGTTTGTGTGGTATTAGTTTAAGCAGACTGTGTTTGTCTATTGTTGTGACTTAGATGAAGATCAGAACACATTTTATGACCAACTTATGCAGAAATCCAGGTCATTCCAAAGAGTTCACTTTTTCTTGCAACTGTATTTGTTGCACTGTTGGAGGATCCTGTGACATACGTTTTTCATTGCCATATCTACACTGTAGATAACGTGCACATGACTAAAACAGCCTTGAAACTTGAAATGATCAAAACTGCATTGTCTCACTGAACCAGCCCTAAAATCACAAACTGCCTTTTAGGATGTGACATCAAAAACATTTAACATTTTATTCAAGACAGCTGCAGAGCTACTCACAGAACATTTAAGATCAAACTATTCAATACAAAGATATTGTTTTACAGTTAAATTAAACAATAAAAAAGCTCTTTCAATTATTACCCAAACACAACTTCAAAGGGGCTTCCTTATAGTTAAAGTAATTAAACAATAAAAAGACAAGATCAATGAGTCATTGAGATCTTTAAATTAGTATAACCAAAACACACAACTTCCTTAAAGTTAATAAAGCAATTACATATTAGTTCCCACGCCAACAGGTGATCATACACTCATCAAAGGATCGGCATCAACGTTTTAATATACCATAAAACAAAACCTCATAAACATCAGACACCATAAACACGTGAATATTAGACACCTGTCAACACACGTCAAACAAATATTAGACACCTGTCAGTACACCAGACATCAAAGGTTTATTAGGGGGTCGTAAATCATAGCTATGCATACTAATGCAACGGAAAGGTTATGACTATAACTACTTTCATCTGGTTACAATGTGACAGTTATACAATGTTTTAGTCTCTGGTATTAATTATTAATTTACATGTTTTCCTTTTTGTTAAAACTCCCTGCATATCTCCAGAGGCATTTCCTCATGATGACAGGGGTAAGTACGATCTATGGAGAGATTCCCAGTTAAGAACCCTAAGACCTGTTTTCCTCTCTGGTGCTTTTATATCATACCAACAGAAGCAGAAGAGAATACACACAAACAGACCCATGTCAAACTTTTGTTTTAATTATATAACCCAATATGGAAACCTCCTCAGTCTCTGGTTATAAATGTTGCCGGTTCTGGTCCTCCACAGTCCTCTCTTTACTTGGACCAAACATTTTTTTTATCACAACAGTCTAGTTATCGCATTATATACGACTTACTGGGACTTACCCAGAGAGTTTAAACCTAACAATAATCACTGTCTTCAGTGTCAGGTTCAGAAGAATCTCCAGGGTTGTCCTCAGTCTCTGGTTGTAAATGTCTCTCTGGGCTCTGGGTCCTCCTGGTTCGGCCTATGCTGGTTTTGATTTCCACCTTCCGTAAACAATTCCTCTCCCTGGTGATTGCTGTTGAATGTTTCACCACTGTGGAAAAATGTATGTTTCAAAAAGCTTAAATCTGACAGGCTTTCACTGCTCTGTTTCCAAAAATCATCGTCTTCTCTGTCTTCAGGTTCAGAAAAGTCTCCAGGGTTGTCCTCAGTCTCTGGTTGTAAATGTCTCTCTGGATCTGAGTTCCTGGCTGGTTCTGGTCCTCCACAGTCCTCTCCATCAGCTTCTGTTTCCATGTGTTCAGCTGAGCTGCTGGCTGGAGGCTCTGCCTCTCTGTTCTCCTCAGTTTGAGTTTGATGAAGCTCTGAGGACTGACGACCAACACACTTATGTCTTTTGACCTGATAACTGTGTGTAAATCTTTTGTCACAAACACTGCAGCTAAATGGTTTCTCTCCTGTGTGGAATCTCATGTGGGCCTTTAAATTTCCTCTCTGTGCAAAAGATGTCTCACAGACTGAGCAGCTGAATGGTTTCTCTCTTGCACTACGTCTTGCGCCAACACACTTATGGCTTTTGACATGACCACTCCTGGTGAATCTTTTGTCACAAACACTGCAGCTGAATGGTTTCTCTCCTGTGTGGATTCTAATGTGGCCCTTTAAATCTGATCTCTGTGCAAAAGATTTCTTACAGACTGAGCAGCTAAATGGTTTCTCTCCTGTGTGGATTCTCATGTGGCATTTTAAATCTCCTCTGTTTTTAAAATATTTCTTACAGACTGAGCAGCCGAATGGTTTCTCTCCTGTGTGGATTCTTATGTGCTCCTTTAAATGACTACTCTGTTTAAAAGATTTCTTACAGACTGAACAGCCGAATGGTTTCTCTCCTAAACTACGTCTTGAATCACTGACAGGGTCTTGTTTATTTCTCTGAGAGTTTGAACCTGGTTCTCTGGTCTCCTTCCAATCAGCACTGTCTTCAGTGTCAGGTTCATTAGAGTCTCCAGGATTGTCCTCATTCTCTGGTTGTAAATGTCTCTCTGGATCTGAGTTCCTGGCTGGTTCTGGTCCTCCACAGTCCTCTCCATCAGCTTCTGTTTCCAGGTGTTCAGTTTGTCTTTGATGAAGCTGAGAGGACTGAGGTTTCTCTTCATCATCTTCACTCTTCACAGGGACAGGAGTGAATGTGGACTTGATGATATCAGCCTCCTCCAGCCCTTGAAGCTGCTCTCCCTCCTGACTGCTCCAGAGTTCCTCCTGTTCCTCTTTAATGTGTGGGGGGGGGCTCTGGGTCCTCCTGGTCCAGACTGGAGCTCCACTCCTGCTGCTCAGATGGAACCTCTTCTTTAACCACCACCAGCTGCTGGACGTCTGCAGGAAACAGGAAACACATTCATCAGAATCGGTTATATTTACCAAGTAGGTTTACACAGGAATTTGCTTTAGTATATATGTGGTGCATACAAAGAAACAGAAAGAAGCATCTCAGACAAACTAAATAAAATACAAATAGGAATGTTATGACAGCTATTTAAAAAAAACTATTTAAAAACTACTATAACCAATTAACAATATTTACATGTGACAAATACTATACACTTTATTCAAAGTGGAGAACTGTGCTGATTTAAAAGAGGAAGTGTGCAGAACAGATGTGCAGCATGTGCAGGATTTACAATTGTCAAAAGAACAAGGTGTTGTTGACATGATGACTTTAAAAAAGGTCCCATGTCATGGCCATTTCTACTGATCATAATTCCATTGTTGAGGTCGACTAGAATAGATTTACATTGTTCAATGTTCCAAACTCACATTGGTTTCTCAAACAGCATCTCTGTATAGTTTGTGTATTCACTCTCTGTCCTACACGCCTTGTTGGAGCTCCTGCGGAGTATTGCGGCTGAGAAGAGATAAGGCTGGATGAGTGTGTGTGTGTGAGTGAGGATCAATCCACGGAGCTGTTACGTCAGTATACCCAATACGTCAGTATACCCAAGAAGAAGAAAAATCTCCAACGAGGCGTTCTGGGGCAGCACAGACAGGTCTTTTCTGTGTTAGAGTTTTACTCCCTACAGGGTGTACTTTGAGGGTTTGTGACTCTGCAGAACGTTTACATGCAGAAAAACCTTCATAACACAAGGGGCCGGGTAATAACCAGAAAAGCATGACATGGGACCTTTAAAGTAATGTTATTAGGGGCTGGATAAAAGTCACTGGAAGAGGACAGACTCCACAGCAGTGGCTTGGGAGTCACACAGAGTGATGGGGGCGGGTTGGGCTGCGTTCTTCCTGAAGCCCAAAACCAGCTCACTGTCTTGAGAGCGTTGAGCTCCAGGTTACAAGATCATCATGTGCTCAGCAGCTACAGTGTAGATATGGTAATGAAAAACTGAAGTCCTCCTCCAACAGGGCAACATGAATATATATAGAACATAAACAAATAAAAACGGATGAAATAGTGCAAGAGAATGTTTTGAGATGTGCAAGTTAATACAAATGAAATAGAAAATAGTGCAATAATAATAATAGGTTGGATTTATATAGCGCCTTTCATGAGAGCCAAGGTTACAAAGAAGAACAGGGGGAAACAAACAAACAAACAAAAAGGCAGACAGACAAAACAACAAATAGATTAGGGCCAAGGGCCTTAGCAAACAGACGGGTCTTGAGGGCCCTTTGAAGGCGTCAAGCGTGGAGATGTTGCGGATCTCCGCAGGGAGAGCGTTCCAGAGGGTGGGGGCTGCCACACTGAAGTAGTGTTAATTTAGTTGACTAAAACTATGACGAAATATGTTCGACAACAACCTTTTTTTCCATGACGAGAACGAGACGATGATGAGACGGCACTGACGGCAGTAAACAATAACTGTAACGAAATCATCATGCTATATCGTTGACGAAAAGTGACGAGACGAAAATGTAGTTTACTAAATAAAAACTATGCCAAAATGAGGAGACGAAATATTATCAAAGATAACGTTACATCTCTGATAGTCAGTTTTTCTCCCAGCAGTTCCATTTCCTGCGCTGCGGCTGGGCAGCAGCTGTGTGTCTGTGGTGCGGCTGGGCAGCAGCTGTGTGTCTGTGGTGCGGCTGGGCAGCAGCTGTGTGTCTGCGGAGCGGCTGGGCAGCAGCTGTGTGTCTGTGGTGCGGCTGGGCAGCAGCTGTGTGTCTGCGGAGCGGCTGGGCAGCAGCTGTGTGTCTGCGGAGCGGCTGGGCAGCAGCTGTGTGTCTGCGGAGCGGCTGGGCAGCAGCTGTGTGTCTGCGCTGCGGCTGGGCAGCAGCTGTGTGTCTGCGGTGCGGCTGGGCAGCAGCTGTGTGTCTGCGGAGCGGCTGGGCAGCAGCTGTGTGTCTGTGGTGCGGCTGGGCAGCAGCTGTGTGTCTGCGGAGCGGCTGGGCAGCAGCTGTGTGTCTGCGGAGCGGCTGGGCAGCAGCTGTGTGTGTCTGTGCTGCGGCTGGGCAGCAGCTGTGTGTCTGCGGTGCGCATGGCGGTAGATTTGAATTACACCGGGCAGCGGTGACTGTGAACTGTCAGGAAGACTCGGGTCTAACTCATGGTCTAACTAACCTTATTTAACAGAAAATAAAATGGCAACAACAGGGCTTGGGAGCAGTGGTCGCACTCGCGTTAACCGAATATCCCCCGTCAGCGCAAGTGATTGATAAATTGTGCACTCGACGGATAATAATGGATTATGACGGAAATGTTACGATCCTGCAGATAATCATTCCAAAACAAAGGAAGTGCCGTGCACATCCTTAAGAGTCGGGGAAATGCACGATCGTCGTAAGGACGGCGGACGCCACGTCCAGAAGATGGGAGATGATGGCGTGCCAAAGATTATCCGCATGGCGATATGCAGTTGCCAGGTGAGGGAGAGAAACTGCACTTGGTGATGTTTTGCTGTAATACAGCTTGGCGTTATTGTGGATGCACAGCAGTTTTCGGTTAGGAGAACGTTTCATTACTATGAAGCTCGGTGTGATACCTAGGACTCCGGGTGTGTGACTGAGCGTATAGTTCCTCTTTGATTTAGGAACGCCGTGCTCCTAAAGGAGTCTCTTCTTCTTTCTTCTTTTTCTCTTCTTTCCAGTTGAGCGGTGTTACAATGTTATGTAATGTTGTATTTGAACACTAGATGGCGTAAAGGGCCACACATGAGGGGATCTCCCTGAGCAGTGGGTGATTTGGACTGAGGAGAGCAACTATTAATATTACTTACCCATGTAGCCGGTGCACGCCTGAGGCTGAAGGACTTCCACTGGGATGGATGAGTGGGAACTTTAAGAGCGTTGTTAATATCTGCTTTAGAGAGCCAGACTTGGCCTGCTCGCTAATTATTTGATTGCATTATCATCCGTGCGTAGAAAGAGAAATCATTGTACCGTTGTCATGTCAGCTCCCGACCGTAGTCGAAGAAGAGGAGGGTGACTCTGTAAACAGAGTAAAACATCTTCGGTTCATACACGATGAATAAGGCAGGCAGGTGAGCTCTTCTGTTTAGAATGTAAGGTTATACTGCAGAAGAATTATCTAAATGTTGATTTACCAGTTTATATTCCCTCAGTGATATAGTACTTATGCGCGGTTAAGTGGTTGATATAGTGCCTTAGACTTGAATTTATATATATTTTTTAATGCATGTGATTGTAATTAGATATGCAGCAATACTTTATTTTCAAAAGAAAATGCAATGTAACATCTTGGTGTGAATAGAAGATCTTTGACGTAATGTTGATGTTGCGGGTTCATACAAGTGAAATAAACATGGACACGCTGTTGAGCAGTAATCCGCTTCATCTGTTGATGTAGACCAGTGTTTCTCAAACTTTTTCATACCAAGACCACTTAACCAATAAAAAAACACTCGCGGTCCACCTAACTCCACAAATAACCAAAATCACATCGTTTTCTAGAACAGATTACAAATCGCCTGAAAATGGTACAAACAGGTGGCAACATGTGTGATGAAGGTGTTGCGCTGGGCTATATCATGCAATCGAAAGTGAAACGTAAGCTCCATTGCAGAGATATTCCCGCGAGAATGCGGAAAATTTAAATGTATTTATTTATTTATTTCAAAAGTGAAATTTTACCAATATACACACGGACCACTAGGGGACACTCACGGACCACCAGTGGTCCGCGCAGTGGCGACTGGTCATTAGGGGCAGGTGGGGCACAGCCCCACCTAGTGTCAGCAGAAAGTATTACAAATAATGATTACAAAAAAATGCAAAAAATAAATTAAAAAATATATAAAATATATTTTAAGATCATGTTTAGTCGTCTGATTCGTCTCATTGCTGTTTTAGTCTGTGTTCTTCTAATTAGTGTCTACATTGTGGGCCTATTGAGCTGTTTAGAGCCCGCATGGTTTTTCTTACCACTGCTACGCTGACGACACCCAATTAATTCTGTCCTTTCCCCGCTCAGAGACCCAGGTCGTCGCACGCATCTCTGCTTGTCTAGCTGACATCTCTCAGTGGATGTCTGCTCACCACCTCAAGCTCAACCTTGACAAGACTGAGCTGCTCTTCCTCCCGGGAAAAGATTGTCCAACTCTTGACCTGACAATCAACATCGGCACCTCAGTTGTTTCCCCCGACTCAGACTGCAAGGAATCTGGGTGTGACCCTAGATAACAACCTGTCCTTCACTGCAAACATCGCTGCTACAACCCGCTGCTGCAGATACACGCTTTACAACATCAGGAAGATACGTCCCCAGCTGACTCAGAAAGCGACTCAGGTTCTGGTCCAGGCTCTCGTCATCTCACGCCTAGACTACTGCAACTCCCTCCTGGCTGGTCTACCTGCATGTGCCATCCGACCTCTGCAGCTCATCCAGAACGCAGCGGCTCGTCTGGTCTTCAACCTTCCTAAATGTTCCCACACCACTCCGCTCCTCCGCTCCCTTCACTGGCTTCCGGTAACTGCTAGAATCCACTTCAAGACACTGGTACTTGCTTACCATGCTGCGAATGGATCTGGCCCTTCCTACATCCAGGACATGGTTAAACCGTACACCCCAGCACGTGCACTCCGCTCTGCATCAGCCAAACGACTCGTTGCGCCCTCGCTGCGAGGGGGACCAAAGTTCCCATCGGCGAAAACACGTGGGTTTGCTGTCCTGGCTCCAAGATGGTGGAATGAGCTCCCCATTGACATCAGGACGGCAGATAGCTTGCACATCTTCCGGCGCAAACTGAAAACTCATCTCTTTCGACTCCACTTCGAGCGTTAGAACGATTAACGAAGCACTTTTATACTAATAAAGGACTGGCTTACCTAAAGCCAGTTGAGTAGCACTTGAAATGTTTGGCTCTATGAAACCTGATATACTTATATGATTCTGTTTTCTTCAAGGTTGTGTCTTCCTGGTCGAATGTACTTATTGTAAGTCGCTTTGGACAAAAGCGTCAGCTAAATGCAATGTAATGTAATGTAATGTAATGTGGGACAAAACCCGATCCTCCCTCTCACTGTCTAAGTGAACGGTGACTGTAAAAACTACACTGCGCATGCTCAGAATATTTTCCTATTTAATGTGTGTGGCAAAAAAATAATGACCATAGGGGCAGAGAGCTGCCATCCCCACCATACGTCATCTCACATTCAGAGCTGATTGGCTGTAAGCACGTGTGCCGCGAAAAGTGTGGTGTGTGAAGAGGAGACGAGAGAGATGCAGTGACGCATCCTTAAACCCGGAAGTAAACTGCGCATGGTTTCCCTCCACAAAAAAGCAATGAGATTTCTCCATAGGATTTTAGAAAATAGCTCCAAATAAGATCTGTGGGAAACCTACCTGTTAGATAAATGCACGTTTGCATAAATCTATTGATTAGATTAATTATAGACTTTTGAAACTACAAGAACATAAGGAGGACTTTTCCAAAAAAGTAATAGAGATATTTGTCCAGAAGGATAGGCAAATGGACTTCATCTTCTAGTCAAGGTAAGACTGCAATTTTATTGAAAATGGGATCTTACTAAGAGAGAACAATTCAATATTTAAATCAGTGGTTCTCAACTGGTCGGGCCTCGGGACCCACTTTTTACTTGGTCAATACATCGCGACCCAACATTTTGAAGCACTCAGATCTATTTAACAAAAAATCGTGCTGTAATATATATATACGCTTTTCAGCATACAATATTAATAAAAGTGAAGTACAGTGCATATATCCCTTCACATAACTAAAGTATGGTTTAAAAAAGGTTTAATGAGATGATGGAATCAAAGCTGAACTATATAAAAAGGCACGCATGCTGAAAACCCAACCCCAGCAGGGGGTCTGGGGGGATTCTCCCCCAGGAGATTTTTAGAAATACTAACAGACTATGCATTCTGGTACAATCTGAGAAGAAAATAAATAAATGTATTACTACCCGACATATTAATAATATGTTATGCCATTGTTTGTTTTTCACTTTGTTCTGACATCTTGCTGCGAGAAGAGCAAAGAGGAGATAGTCTGTGACTTACTTTAAATTGTGGGTAAGGGTAGATAGCTCCCATTATTCTGTGACCTGTCAATCATCAGACCGGGGGTCATATTTCATTATGTGTTGATTTCTATCTGAAGTTGTAACCATAAAGAAGAGTTCTACCGCAAAATTATTCTCCGAGGAGGGGACTTCCGGCAACAATCTTGATTCTGATTGGCCAGAGGACTCGAAAAAACATCAGCAAATATATTTTATTGAGAAGATTATCACTATGTGACAAAACAGTTTATGGTCTCCGGTACTTCCAGTCCAACGCCGACTGCTTGCACAGCGTTAGAAAATCGGGCCTTCAAAATAAAAGTTTGACTTTTTCCCCCCCAAAAAAAATAAAAATGTCTTTTTCCCCCCCAATTTTTTTTTCTTCACTCACACATCCGCGACCCACTCAAAACGGGTCCACGACCCACTTTTGGGTCGCGACCCACCAGTTGAGAACCACTGATTTAAATGATACAATTACATTTTTTGGGTATCCTTCTGTTGAACTGTCTGTTTAAAATTAATTGAAGCATCAGACAAAAAAAGCTTTTGAAAATAATATTATATTTTGATTTAGGTCAAAATATAATATTTGTAAACCTGAAGAGTCAGAGCCAGTGCCTCACCAGGCATGAACCTCACTGCAGAAGCTTATAGACATCTACGTTTTTTGTGCCCCACCACTTTTGTACATATAAAAACGCCACTGGGTCCGCGGACCACACTTTGAGAAGCACTGATGTAGACACTTAACTGTCCATGGAGCAGAATATTACAGAAGGGGCCGATGAAGTGGCCTTGATTTACGTCTCTCTAGAACATGTGTCAAACTCAAGGCCCGGGGGCCAAATCCGGCCCTTGGTGGATTTAATTTCGGCCCGCAGGATAATTTCTAATTCCTATTAGATCTGGCCCTCCGGTATATTGCACGCACACCTTCACTCCATCTGAGGGTCTCCTCAGCTCAGAGCCTGAGCCCAAACATTGATGAACTTGCACCCGAGATGAGATGCCAAGTATCTGAACTAGCATCACAGAGCAGCACACTGAGTTTCAATGGATATTTCCTTCTGCACTTTTTTTCTTGCGACAACAGAGCATGTTTGGTTTGTTCTTTGAGGGAAATTGCTTTTTTGAAGCTGTTGTCGGCCTGTGGAAAAATGTAATCCTAAGAAATGACTCTGGGAAAGCTGCAGATAGAGCCATAAGAAATTAATGCAACTGATTATTTAATGTTGTTTTTATAAGCAATCATTTAAGCTTTGTTAGTTCCAGGTTTAATATGTGCAATAAGTTCATTTCAATACGTTTTGCAATAAACATCGGCCCTCGACTAGTACCCACTGTGTATTTTAGTTTGACACCCCTGCTCTACCTCTCTGAAGAACCAGCACCTTACCGTGGTAGAGAGGTTTGTGTGCCCTGATGAACCTGGGGGTTGTGTTGTCTGGAACCTTGTGTTCCTGGTACGGTCTCCCATGGCAAATTGGTCTCAGGCAAGGGGCCAGACTAAGATTGGTTCAAAAGACCTCATGAAAGAAAAACCAGGAAGTGCGTCTGGTGGCTGGGCTTGCCACGGAGCCCGGCCGAAAAGGCAACGTGGGCAACACCTCCGCTTCTCCGTCCCGCGGGCCCACCACCTACGGGAAACAGCGATGGGGTCGGGTGAGCTGCCAGAAGGGTGGCAGTGAAAGCAGAGGGTCTCGACGGACCAGACCCGGGCGACAGAAGCTGGCTTTGGGGACGTGGAACGTCACCTCTCTGGGGGGAAGGAGCCGGAGCTTGTGCGGGAGGTGGAGCGTTACCAGTTGGATCTGGTTGGGCTCACCTCTACGCACAGCGTCGGCTCTGGAACCTTACTTCTGGATAGGGGTTGGACTCTATTCTTCTCCGGAGTTGCTCAAGGTGTGAGGCGCCGGGCGGGTGTGGGGATACTCACAAGTCCCCGGTTGGGTGCTTCGTTGTTGGAGTTTACCCCAGTGGACGAGAGGGTCGCCTCCCTACGCCTGCGGGTTATGGGGGGGGAAACTCTGACTCTTGTGTGTGCTTATGCACCCAACAGCAGTTCAGAGTATACAGCCTTCTTGGAGACCCTGGAAAGAGTCCTGTATGGGGCTCCTGAAGGGGACTCTTTAATCTTGCTGGGAGACTTCAACGCACATGTGGGCAATGATGGAGACACGTGGAGGGGCGTGATTGGGAGGAACGGCCCCCCTGATCTGAACCGGAGTGGGTGGTTTGTTAGTGGACTTCTGTGCTAGTCATGGATTGGCCATAACAAACACCATGTTCGAACATAAGGATGCTCATAAGTGTACGTGGTACCAGAGCACCCTAGGCAGAAGGTCCATGATCGATTTTGTACAATAGAACTATTAACAAAGCACTTGTATACTAATAAAGGACTGGCTTACCTAAAGCCAGTTGAGTAGCACTTGAAATGTTTTTGCTCTATGAAACCTGATTTCTGTTTTCTTCAAGGTTGTATTTTGTTGGTCGAACGCACTTATTGTAAGTCGCTTTGGATAAAAGCCTCAGCTAAATGCAATGTAATACGTCGGACAGTCTCGTAAACTTGTTGCAAACTGCCTTCTTGCCAGCGCTGCACCTGACGCCTTGTTGTTACGTAGAGGCGCAGGAGGAAAGCGGCGCTCTAGGCAGAAGGGGGCAAGAGCCCGGAGCTGTGCAGTGAAACTGCTAGCCGCTTACGACTGCAACTTGTTGTCCAGTGTGAATTACTGAGCCGGGAGGAGATGTAGCTGCTATCGGATATAGGCCTGAGCCCTACCTACGGGAGGGGCTGTGATGGTTGAAACCAGAGATGGGGTGAAGCTTCACATGCGATGATTTGAGCGGCCCTGATGCCGGTGATGCGCTCTCAAGAGAGGGCATCACCGGAGTGTTGATCGAGCTATTACCCTGGGGCGGCTGCTATGGTGAGCGTTGGAGCGAGACGGGGAGGTTTTCCATTAAGCCAGAGGAGCTTCCGTGGGGCCCGACTTCTTTGTCCTTTTTCCTCCCGCGTCCGGGTTTGCGGGTAGCCGGCTGGAGCCGCTGACTCGAGCTGGGGAACCCCGCCTGTAGCTTGATCTGCGAGCCTGCGGAGCTGGTGAAGAGATAGGCCTGGAGCTGGAGTAATGCATTGCTGCTGCAGTTTGGAAAGGAGGAGATCTGCCTCTGCTGCTGGTGAGCTGCTGCGGGATACCGAGCGGCAGCTTGAGGAAGTTGCGTAGGGACTCAGGCAGTGTGTCGGGCCCGGATCAAGATCCTGCTGGAAGCTGGTCTGAGCACTATGAATCGGACGTCTTGAGAATCATAACACCATGAAGTACGAGGTTAGTTTGACGATTGCTGTCTGTGTGTTGCGTAGAGTCACCCGAAATGACAACTGTCAGAGAGGGGAGAGCAGATTTTAAAAGGTTTGGCAAAGCGCTATGATAGCTCTTGGGAATAGAGCGAAGTAATTGGTTAAGCTGGAGAGGAGAGAGAGTAGTTACGCAGGAATAGTGAATAGACTGTCTTCCTGGATGAACTTACGATGAGCTTCACTTTTACCGCAGAGTTTGCAACGCCACAAATAAATGGTGCCAATCTTCAGTCAGATGAGACTGTGTACATTTTTAGTAAGAATAACGGACAAAAGGTGTGAAAATACCATGAGGAAATATGAACCAGAAGTTATCAAAGTTAAACCATCAGAAATGTTTTTAACAACATTTGGTCAAAAAGAGAGAGTGAATAAAGAGAGAGTTAGTAAAGAGGGAACAGACCTGCTCTGTGGATCTGAAGCTGAGGCTGTAAAACAGCGTCCAGTAGTTTTCCGGTGTCTCTCGTTCTCCTGTTTTGAACGAGACAGTTCCTCCTCGTACTCTGCTATCGTTCTTTCAAACAGAACAAAGATGTCTTCAGCAGCCGCAGTGAGTCGCTGCTTCACCAACGAGAGCAGCACAACACTCATGTTTACTAAATCACCACTTCCAGTTGAACACACTGTTTCTCTCTGAAGCTTCAGTCTCTGTTGAACACACTGTTTCTCTGAAGCTTCAGTCTCTGTTGAACACACTGTTTCTCTCTGAAGCTTCAGTCTCTGTTGAACACACTGTTTCTCTCTGAAGCTTCAGTCTCTGTTGAACACACTGTTTCTCTGAAGCTTCAGTCTCTGTTGAACACACTGTTTCTCTCTGAAGCTTCAGTCTCTGTTGAACACACTTTTCTCTCTGAAGCTTCAGTCTCTGTTGAAACACACTGTTTCTCTGAAGCTTCAGTCTCTGTTGAACACTGTTTCTCTTGAAGCTTCAGTCTCTGTTGAACACACTGTTTCTCTCTGAAGCTTCAGTCTCTGTTAAACACACTGTTTCTCTCTGAAGCTTCAGTCTCTGTTGAACACACTGTTTCTCTCTGAAGCTTCAGTCTCTGTTGAACACACTGTTTCTCTGAAGCTTCAGTCTCTGTTGAACACACTGTTTCTCTCTGAAGCTTCAGTCTCTGTTGAACACACTGTTTCTCTCTGAGCTTCAGTCTCTGTTCAACACACTGTTTCTCCTGAAGCTTCAGTCTCTGTTAAACACTGTTTTCTCTGAAGCTTCAAGTCTCTGTTGAACACACTGTTTCTCTCTGAAGCTTCAGTATCTGTTAAAACACACTGTTTTCTCTCTGAAGCTTCAGTCTCTGTTAACACACTGTTTCTCTCTGAAGCTTCAGTCTCTGTTGAACACACTGTTTCTCTGAAGCTTCAGTCTCTGTTAACACAACTGTTCTCTCTGAAGCTTCAGTCTTCTGTTGAAACACACTGTTTCTCTGAGCTTCAGTCTCTGTTGAACACACTGTTTCTCTCTGAAGCTTCAGTCTCTGTTGAACACACTGGTTTCTCTCTGAAGCTTCAGTCTCTGTTAACACACTGTTTCTCTGAAGCTTCAGTCTCTGTTGAACACACTGTTTCTCCTGAAGCTTCAGTCTCTGTTAAACACACTGTTTCTCTCTGAGCTTCAGTCTCTGTGCAACACACTGTTTCTCTGAAGCTTCAGTCTCTGTTGAACACACTGTTTCTCTCTGAAGCTTCAGTCTCTGTTGAACACACTGTTCTCTCTGAAGCTTCAGTCTCTGTTGAACAAACTGTTTCTCTGAAGCTTCAGTCTCTGTTGAACACACTGTTTTCTCTGAAGCTTCAGTCTCTGTTTAACACACTGTTTCTCTCTGAAGCTTCAGTCTCTGTTGAACACACTGTTTCTCTCTGAAGCTTCGTCTCTTGTTGAACACACTGTTTTCTCTGAAGCTTCAGTCTCTGTTGAACACACTGTTTCTCTGAAGCTTCAGTCTCTGTTGAACACACTGTTTCTCTCTGAAGCTTCAGTCTCTGTTGAACACACTGTTTTCTTCTCTTGAGCTTCAGTCTCTGTTGAACACACTGTGTTCTCTCTGAAGCTTCAGTCTCTGTTAAACACACTGTTTCTCTCTGAAGCTTCAGTCCTCTGTTGAACACACTGTTTCTCTCTGAAGCTTCAGTCTCTGTTGAACA
This sequence comes from Gymnodraco acuticeps, assembly GCF_902827175.1. Lineage (NCBI taxonomy): Eukaryota > Metazoa > Chordata > Actinopteri > Perciformes > Bathydraconidae > Gymnodraco > Gymnodraco acuticeps. Next base: position 39,029 of record NW_022991499.1, read on the forward strand.
CACTGGTTTCTCTCTGAGCTTCAGTCTCTGGTTTTTTGAAGCTTAAACACCTGTTTCTCTCTGAAGCTTCAGTCTCTGTTGAACACACTGTTTCTCTCTGAAGCTTCAGTCTCTGTTGAACACACTGTTTCTCTCTGAAGCTTCAGTCTCTGTTGAACACACTGTTTCTCTCTCTCTGAAGCTTCAGTCTCTGTTGAACACACTGTTTCTCTCTGAAGCTTCAGTCTCTGTTGAACACACTGTTTCTCTCTGAAGCTTCAGTCTCTGTTGAACACACTGTTTCTCTCTGAAGCTTCAGTCTCTGTTGAACACACTGTTTCTCTCTGAAGCTTCAGTCTCTGTTGAACACACTGTTTCTCTCTGAAGCTTCAGTCTCTGTTGAACACACTGTTTCTCTGAAGCTTCAGTCTCTGTTGAACACACTGTTTCTCTGAAGCTTCAGTCTCTGTTGAACACACTGTTTCTCTGAAGCTTCAGTCTCTGTTGAACACACTGTTTCTCTGAAGCTTCAGTCTCTGTTGAACACACTGTTTCTCTCTGAAGCTTCCTGAGCTGCTGTTCAGCTGGACGGCAGGAAGCAGAGGTTTGGGAGGATGATGTCCCTGATGCTGTTTAGATTTCTCCAGCACCACAGGGGGTCCTGTGTGGATGGCAGCTCCTTCCTCAGCAGATCCAGTTCTCCAGAATTGTCCTAATCACAGAGAAACAAGAGAAAAAGAACAACATGTATTCATCTTATTAACAAATGGTGATTGCAAAAGGATGATCATCCGCTATACAAAACAAAACGTGACTACACGTAAGTATGAGAGAATTGCGAAACTTTACCTGAAGCCAGCTATTCTCCTACAAGATACCTATGCCGGTGGCGGAAGCAAAACACGGCAAGAACGGAAGTGGGTAGGTCTGGACACCAGCGAACAAGAGGCCGCCAGCTAGAAGCCTCTGCCCCTTTATAGGGTGCCCCCTGGTGGTGATAGGCCAAAAAGAATATGCCTTACGACACTATTTACTGCTCATCCTGCTACACATGGATAAAAGTTACAGTGCAGTCTAAGATATGAATAGTTCAATTAAAAGCAGCGACAAAAAGAAAAGTCTTCTTGCTGGATTTGAAAGTAGTCAGAGTTGCAGCGGACCTGCAGGTTTCTGGGAGTTTGTTCCAGATATTTGGAGCATAATAACTGAACGCTGCTTCTCCATGTTTAGTTCTGACTCTGGGGACAGAAAGCTGACCAGTCCCTGAAGACCTGAGAGATCTGGATGGTTCATCATTTAGCAGGAGGTCAGAAATGTATTTTGGGCCTAAACCATTCAGTGCTTTATAAACCAGCAGCAGTATTTAGAAATCTATTCTTTGACACACAGGAAGCCAGTGTGAAGACTTCAGAACAGGAGTGATCCACTTTCTTAGTGTTAGTGAGGACTCGAGCAGCGGCGTTCTGAATCAGCTGCAGCTTCCTAATAGATTTATACGGCACAACACCGGCAATAGGTATGTATTGTTACATTAAAACGGTCTCTCCTGATTGAAAGTTAAACCCGATACTCACATTTATCAGTTACTCCTCACGTGCGGCTTTCTCTCTGAGACCGGACCGACATTTTGTTTGTTTCCTCGTCACCGGCGCGCATTGCATCCTGGGATACGGTGGGCTGTGAGGAAGAGGACTCTTCAAAGCCGGGAAAAGAAGAAGGACCCCGCCCCTCCCCCCTCTCTTCTGTCTGTCCCAGAATCAGAAGTCCTTTATTGGTCCCACAGAGGGACATTAACATGGTTACAGCAACAGTGGAGATAGATGCTGCTCCCAGACCGTAGTGGAGGAATACAGGGGAGGACTCTCTGCAGTCTTCCCGGACTGAAGCACCAGGCTTCGGCTTCAATAACCCACTCTGAAATGAGGCAGACAGGCAGGCTGTTCCTTGGGAGGTCGCTGTGTTTCCTCAGGACTTTGTTATACAGCTAACTGGAGACAGACTGATCACTGCTGCTACTCCCGCTCTCTTCCGGACACACACTACGCTCGCTCGCTCGCTCACTCTCGCTCGCTCTACACATGCACGCGCCACACCTCCCTCTCTCTCTTAAAGGGATAGGCGACCCCACTCTGCATCACCCTGCTATTATTAGAGAGAGAGATAGAGAGCTAGATAGTGTTAGAAATTAAAATCAATGTTGATATGGCGTAATTTGAATTAAATACACTATTTAATTTTTAAATCAGTTTTATTCTGAAAACCCGGAAGTTAACTATTAACCGGAAGTTAACTGTTAACTTAATACTTTTATTCTGAACATTCTTCACTTCCGGTTAACATTAGCATGTGGCAAAAAAAGTATTACGCCGATCGCGAGATGCTGCTCGAAGAGCAGACTCCCGTCGGGGAGAGCAGAATATCCAGCCGCTACTACTCTTGCTAAGAATCCTTGCAGGCAGGGGCGGGACTTAATTAGCTGGGCCACCATGCGGCCAATCATATGCGAGGACACACTAGGATCATACCATTATGTGAAAGAAGGGTGGGGGGCAGACGCTCCAAAGACAGCAGGTGTAGTGGTACAGGCCAGCTATGAGCGACGGGGAGCTGGATTTAAATGCAAGCGCGTCGGAAAAAGTCAAGAAATGAGCGAAAACCGAAAAAAGAAGCAGCGTCTGGCTGCTTTTCAATGATGTTGGAGAAAGCAAAGCTGAGTGCAGGATTTGTAAAATGAAAATAACCTTCAGAGCAGGGTTTTTGTTTGGTAACCAGGATTTATTGTCAGAGGTTCAGAAGTTCAGATCTTGTACTTGAGTAAAAGTACCAGAGTATAGGAATACTCGGTTACAATAAAAAGTCTATAAGTTAAAGTAGAAAAGTATTAGCATCAAAATATAGTTAAAGTACCACCTGCAGAGGGATCTAGATTCAGAGATGAATGTGACCAATAAAGAGCAGTTTGATTATTAAGTATTATCCTGTTGATCGATGTCATTACATTTGTTGAAAAGCACATAATGACTTGTTTAAGACTCGCTTTGTCAAAGTTTAGGACTTGGACTTGACTTGAACTTGCCCATCCTGACTTGAGACTTGACTTGAACTTGCCCATCCTGACTTGAGACTTGACTCGGACTTGAGCGCAAAGACTTGAGAGACTTGACTCTGACTTGCAAAACAATGACTTGGTCCCACCTCTGCTACCAGACTGTACCTCTACCAATCACTACCTATACCTATTCCACAAAGTACATTTATGGAATGGGATACATGGATTTCAAGGTTTATTTGGGGGGGGGGGGGGAAGGCCCACTGCAGCTACCCAAAGGGAGAGGAGGATTGGCAGTGCCGAGTTTCCAGGATTATTATTATGCAGCACAAATCAGAACAGTGGCATGCTGGTGTAATATGGAAAACGTCGCTAAATGGAAGGGCATCGAAACAAATGGGGAAAACTACCAGATTCAAAAATTACTAGGGGATAAAGAATTATTCAGGACACGTATTACAAATCACAACATTCACTTGAAACACTTGGAACACGGTTTTGTAACGAGATACAAAATAGGAAAACAGACAAAGATGTTGAGATGGATAACAAATGATAATAAATTCCAGCCGGGAAAAGAAGACGCAGGTTTTAAGCGATGGGCCCGAGGGGGCATCACAGCAATATGTGGAAAAAGGGGAAAATGCAGAGTTTTCAATATCTAAGAGATAAGTTCGATCTGGAAAGGGGTGACCATTTTAGATACTTACAGGCAGTGTTCGAATTACCCATTTGCTTTCGGGGAGCCCTATTTATTTATTTTGTTGACAATCATATAGCAGACCTGAAAGATGTATGTTTCCTGCATTAGATCAACATTGATTGCCAAATGCCTACCTTGTTTGGTAGGACATCTTTTTTTCCGAAATCTCGATCTCTTTTCGTGTGCCTGGCTCTTAGTGCTTATAAATCTTTTCCGCAGGTTATTCTGTTGATCACTGCTGACTTGTCCCTGAATCCATTCTTGTGAAAGGTGCACTCAGGTGGATCTTTCTGCGAGCGGCAGGGAGATCAATATACTTTTTGCCTCTTTGCAAATCTCACATCCACATTTTTTATTTATTTTGAAAAGCCATGGATTCCTTTCATTCCACTCACTGCATCTTTTCTGTGTCAGTTAAAAGGCAGGGCATCGTCAGGTTCGCTAGCGCAGGCTGCGCCGGCGGCTGTGGCCGTTGTTGAAGCCTCTTCAGGCTCCGCATCGGCAGGCCTCTCCCTCGGTGTGGAGCTGTCAAACTCGACCCTAACGCCGCTCACAGCCGGCCAACTAAAAGTTATTCCGTTCACGTTGTCATTTTTAGACTCCTTCGCTTCTTTGCTTGTGAATCCAAAAGCTGCGAGGCTTGGCTGTTTTTTTCGTTTCGCCATATTTTTTATTACAAAGCTAGAGTTAAACAAAATATCAGTATGAAAATATCAAATACCGCGCCAGCATCGCCTGCCGTAACCATAGCAACGTAAGTAGCGTAAAGAACGCAGCGCCGCCACGTACAGATGGCAACGCCCAGAAATATTCATAAATATAAAACAAATGCTCAGAAACTGTAACGAACAATGACTATTTATTTCAAGAACTTTTATTTACAGAAACTCAACATTTCGAATCTGTGTGACACAAATATGCACGATTGTTTTGGTCTCCCCCTACTTACCTCAAAGTCGGCCTTCAGGGGAGCTCCCTCCCTATTCGGGGGAGCCAAGCTCCCCCTGGCTCCCCCCCATTTCGAACAGTGAGTACAACACAGAGAGAGAACAGTACACCTATTGTGTAAGAACAAGCAGGTCAAACAGTATGATCACAAATACATAAACTCTGTTAAAAATCAGTTTTTATTAAAAGGTACAGGCTGCATTATGTGTTCTCAGCCTTGGAGACACTTGACAGGTTTTGGGATGTGTCTGAACCTCTCTTCAGTGGTTCATTAATACAACAGATATTTCAACGTGAGCCTACTTTGTTCATACTGTTGAGGTTAATGTCAGTAGTTGTGTGCTATAATGTATTTACAAAGTGTGAAGAGGAGGCAACTTTAGAATAGGGAACATGTTCAGGTCAATTAGAGTCAAACTACTAGCTTATTGGTTATGAACAAGACTTCACTTTAGAATAGGGAACATGTTCTTAGATAGAAATACCTAATTAGGAGTTATTTAGACTCAATTAACACCTAGAGTTTCATGTCTTGTTACATAAGGGCGGTGGTGACAAAGTCCATAGGGACTTGGCTTGGCAACTGGAAGGTCACCAGTTCAAGTTCCGGAAAGACCAAGTGCTACCGAGGTGTCCCTGAGCAAGGCACCGTGCCCTACACTGCTCCCCGTGCGCCGTACATAATGGCAGCACACTGCTCCTAACACAGGATGGGTCAAATGCAGAGAAACCGTTTCGTTACATAGTAGGCCTACCTGTACTGTGTAATGACAATAAGTTGAATCTTCAATCTTCTTCAATAAGAATAGATCATATTTGTTAAGTGTTATTATGAGAGAATTACTATTCTTGTGGAACTGCTGCCTTATTAGGCCCATATTGAGCAGAGCATATTAAGACCAAAACTCAGTACAACAACTTCCTGACTTGCAATAAATCAGCACTAATTAGAGGGTTATTGAGGAAAAACTCTCAATTAATGGCTTATTACTTGTAGAATATGGTCATGTAGAATAAGGCATTAATAAGTGTTTTATAATGACTAACAAAGAGCCAATATACTGCTAATATGCATGTTAATAAACTAGTTGATGGTTAATTTGTGTACCTTAATATAAAGTGTTACCAAAGAACAAAATAATAACTTATTCTCACACAACAAATGTCAACTGAACACGCATGTCATTTCCTATACCAAAGTTTGAATGTAGTCCTCCTGCAACCACCCACATTGTAACAGAAAACGTCCTCTTGGGAATTCAGTTCCACAATAATAATGAAGCCTCCAGGAGCAGATGAGCCTGAGGGCTAATCGCTCATCTTCAGTCTGCTGGTGTTTGCTATGGCCATTTCTGTGGTGGCAAAGTAAAAAAGATAATTAAGGACAAGTGTGTGCTTTCTCAGCTTTTGACCTCGGTCACAGCCTTCTCTCCATCCTTTGAACAAATGCCTTCTTCCTGAGTCACTTCTCTCCTCCATCACAGCGGCTGTGCATATCACTTTTGCGTTGCTGGCGGAGCCTGCGCTTGTGCTCGGTTGATGACTGTCCTCCTCCTCATTCACTTGTTCACTTTCTCTGGTAATATTCTCCTCTGTACCTCTCACAACATCATTCGGCTTTCTTCTTTCTTTAGCTTGCTTGCAACGTTCACTAATCGTTCCCGGGTAGTATGGTCGTCATTAGCAACGCCAGAAATACATTAAAAAATGTTGGTTTCTAAATCTAAAAACAACAATAGCCTATTAGAACTTATTCAAATCACAGTTTCAATTATCTCAAGCTTATTTTCATTCGTTGCAGTATTTTTGATAGAATGATTTACTTTGTAATGAATGTTATTCAATCAAGCCTCAAACTGATGGCACTTGTCCCTATAGCCTGTTTTAAATGGAAGTTGTCTGAGGTCCTTACCACCAGCTGCTCTTGCAGTAACAAGTAGTGTACCTTAATGTCCCTAATGTGCTCAATGTAGAGACTGCTTTTCGTCTTTTTGTTTACTTAGTTGTGTTTTCTGTCCGACACCTCAGGAGGGGGAAGCAGGGATAATTGGTTTCTCCTCCATCTTTTTTTGAAATATAGAAATGAACGGCGGGATATCTCTCCCAGCTTAGACGCGGTTTGATTGGCTACGGCTTGAGCGGTCAGATTTTCCGAAACGGGATTTGATTGGCTGGCGGACCGCTATGCTACCCACAATTCAGTTCGGCGAAAAAGCGAGGCAACGTGACGTCACCCCATTCAAAGTGAATGGGCAGATTGAAGCTGTCGACGCTGTAGTGTGGACGGGCCGTAAGGATGGGACGTTGTTGACCTCAACTGATGGAGTGTTAGGGCGTTGGAAGGAACACTTTGAGGAACTCCTGAACCCGACAACTCCGCCCTCTATGTTAGAGGCAGAGCTGGAGTATGATGGGGGATCAACACCAATCTCCCGGGGGGAGGTCACTGAGGTCGTCAAACAACTCCACAGTGGCAAAGCCCCGGGGGTGGATGAGATCCGCCCAGAAATGCTGAAGGCTCTGGGTGTTGAGGGACTGTCATGGTTGACACGTCTCATCAACGTTGTGTGGAAGTCGGAAACAGTACCGAAGGAGTGGCAGACCGGGGGGTGGTGGTTCCCCTTTTCAAAAAGGGGGATCAGAGGGTGTGTGCCAATTACAGAGGCATCACACTACTCAGCCTCCCCGGGAAAGTTTACTCTAAGGTACTGGAAAGGAGGGTCAGGCCGATTGTCGAACCTCAGATTGAGGAGGAACAATGCGGATTCCGTCCTGGTCGTGGAACGACGGATCAGCTTTTTACTCTCGCAAGGATCCTGGAGGGAGCCTGGGAGTACGCTTATCCGGTCTACATGTGTTTTGTAGACTTGGAGAAGGCGTATGACCGAGTTCCCAGGGAGTTACTGTGGGAGGTGCTGCAGGAGCATGTATTTTATTTTACCTTCGTCGTCGTCGCACAATTCACAGGCCACTGAATCCGCCGCTAAAGTGCTGGAGAATGAGGGTCTGTGGCCGAGCAGGGCATCCAATCGATCATATCATTTACAGGTCTTCTGGCCTTTACCACTCTTGTTATTATGGTGTATTCTTTTTTTTGTAGTCCTGCTTTAGTGTCTTTATTTTGTCCCGCCGGCATGAGTTTGCGCTGTGGAAGATTCCCATGTCGGCTAACTTTACCGAACAACGCTCATATATTTTGCTGTTGGAAAACTGCCTTCAGTCGAAGCTGCTGGAACCCACCCTCCGAGTAAATCGCCAGAAGCGCCGACACATTCTCATCACTCCACCGCTCCGATGATTTTCTTATTCTTATTGTTGCCATAATAACTGCTTTCACAAAAGTACTCTCTCCGTTGGTGCGCTGGGCTAATAATGCGAGCAAATAAAATGGCGGCTTCACAAAACTTTTTGGGACTTTTACGGGGCGTGGTTTGCATTCCACCCAGCCAATTAGACGTATGAACTTTTTTCTCCCACAAAAGTACCTGCTCTCTAGCTGGGACGGAAAACGGGGTAAAAAAAGGTTCTGATTAACTAATTTTAGTTCCGTCTCTTTTTGGTGTGAACGCGACATTTCGGAACTATCGCGGAACTAAAGTGGGAAAAGTACTGTGGTGTGAACGCACCTCTTCTCCCCCTCGTCCCCCCTCATCCTCTACCCCCCTCGTCCCCCCATTGCATCCTTCTTATCGGATCTGCAAAAACTAGATATCATATGAGAGCTGTGATTCATCACTGGGCGACCAAAACTCAGGCAGTTTAGGCGAAACCAGACAACACTAGGGCTGTGCAATTTAATCGATCCTGCGATATATATCGATATTTAGTTTTCCGAGAAAGTATCGATATTTCAGCCGCGGGTATCGATACATTAAGTCTGATAACTGTGTTCGTTATTGTCGCGTCCAGGAGAGAAGCTTTAAAAAGGAGACCAATGGAGTCTCTGAGAAGGTTCAAATGTATACTTTAATTAATAAAAAGCGCGGTAATGTTACAAGCAGAAGATGGTTCAGTCAGAAAAACAGCTGTGTTCTGGCTCTCGAGCGAAGGGAAGAGAGCGAGCTCCACCTTTCCAGCTGTTAAATATCCTCTGCTGGCTCCTCCCTGTGGGCCGGTTGGCGCTGCTGGGGGCCGGCCCTCCACGTCTCCAATGTTCGTTGTTGCGCATTACAGAGGATTCAGACATTGTACATTAAATATATAACTAAACACGCATTTTCTCCTCCTTATCTCTTTCATGACTTTTCATTTAATACATTTTAAACGCTGTAATCAATACTCCAAAAATACCTCACGGCTGGTATCATTTCCGGTAGTTTCCGGATGTTGTCTCATGCTACCCACGTCTGTAAACAAACGTATTCAAATAAACTGTACCTTCATTTAATATTCAGCAATAATAATATCTCGACGTCTATAGTTGTAGTGTTGAAATCAGTAGGTTTCGGTGTGCAACACTCCGTGTCATATCGCTACTAAATTCACCTCTATAGTAAATGATATATTAGCCACATGCTAAATGCTAACCGGAGATGAAGGATTTTCAGAATAAAAGCTTGACAACTGGTTGTGCACAAGAACTTCTGGTTTTTCAGTATAAAACAGCATTTAAACTGATGGTATGTTTAAGGTACTTTATGCCATCAAAACATTGATTTTAATTTCGAACAAGTCCCATTCAAATCCCCCGTGTTCCGCCACCTGCTGCACCTTTTAATTCTCCATTGTGATACTGCACTTTATGTACTTACGTTTCAAAGGATTGTAAGCTACAGTTTGCACTGTTTCAATAAATGAAACTAATTTTCTCACCACATCTTTTGATTCATTTTGTCCAGCATTTACAAGCTGTACACTCTCTGTCAGAGCCATATATTGTATAATTGATGCTTTCAGTTTTCAGTTGAATTAATTCAATCCAAGTCAATGGAACACTCAAGATGTCACCGAAATCACACTGTCCCTTTAAAATCTTTCAGAAAATGATATAAGTGTATCGAATCGTATCGTTGGCTGAATATCGTGATATATATCGTATTGTGAGCTGAATATCGTGTATCGTATCGTATCGTGAGATTAGTGTATCGCTACAGCCCTAGACAACACACAACTTCACTTTACGGAGCCAAACTTCCGAACCTCCCCTCGATTCTATTGGCTCTAATGGTTCAAAAGAGATGTCAATTATCAACATCGACCGAGGGGGGCCAGAGATAGGGAAAATCCACCCAAATGACCCCAGAAGTGTTTTTTTTGTTGCTAAACCTCTCTTAAAATGGTCAAATGTCACTTATTTGGCATCAATCTTGATACAGGGTACTTATATGATATAGCTTGGATTTCTAAAGCTTTTAGTACCATCCCATCATTCACGGGTGGTTTTCACTATAATGTTTTATTTTTGGACGGACATTATCATTTACATTTTTTTTTAGCCATGTAAAACTTTAGTTTTAATTATATAACCCAATATGGAAACCTCCTCAGTCTCTGGTTGTACATTGTGCCAGTTCTGGTCATCCACAGTCCTCTCTTTACTTGGACCAAATATTTTTTTATCACAACATTCAAGTTATCACATTATATACGATGTGTGACGGGGTTCTATTTGTTCGTTTGAAACATAGGCTTAGCCGGTTGATTTAAGCTCCAAAACTTTATTTATAACAGCAACAAAAAAAATATATACTGTTTGATAAAAGTGAAACATTATAACTTAAATAAACAAAATCAAAGTTAACAAATAGGGTTGTCTATCACTCATGGAGTAAACACATTCTCGCTGTTGCCTTCACTGCAACAATCTCCCGAACACATTATCCTCCGCCTCCCCGAGGTTGGCGATGTGCGGCAACCTGGAAAGGTAATCAGCCACTACATTCGATTTGCCAGATCGGTGACGGATAATGAATTTGAACGGTTGGAGTGAGAGGTACCAATGGGTAGGACGGCTGTTGTGATCTTTCATGGCCCCTTAGTGCCACCCTCACACAGACTATTATCTAAGTCTGGGAGTGGTTGGACTCCAGCTTTCGCTTGGGCTCTAGTTATCATTGGGCCAGAAACATTAACATTCCCATTTCCCCCAGAGTCAGTTTTCACAGAGAGTTCTTTTTCATGCAGCAAATCCAAGAGTACTGGTAAATCGCATCCCAGGATTGCATCAATCGGCAAGTTCTGTACCACCCCCACACTCAACAAGTACGATTGTCCATCAATGATCACGGATAGGTCCGCTTTGGGATAGGGATGCTTATCCCCGTGAACACACAAAATGTCTGTTTGTCTGCTGTAGTCCATAGCTCCAATTGGCACAAGTCTTTGCTTCACTAGAGACATGAAGCTACCAGTATCCAACAAAGCAGTGACCTGCTGGCCATTAACAGTGACAGCTGTATGACGTTGAACACGTTCCTCTTGATCCCCAATGAGCCCCAACTCTGCCCGGGGTGCATAGCAAGCGCCTGTGACCTTAGCTTTGCGTAGGGGACACACAGAAGCTATGTGGCCTGGCTGCTGGCAGTAATAGCAAATTAAATCCTTACCTTACCTTGTTGGTTTGGGGCAGTGCTAAGATATCCTGAGAACTCTGGTCGATTCTCTCTCTTTGCAGGCCTGGGCTGGTGTGCTGGTTGGTGTGTAAAAGTGGTTGCGCGTGCAGGAGGTGGTCCTCCTCTGCGGGCGTTGATGTACTGGAGCGCCAGCTTGGCAGCCACAAGACAGTCTGTAGACTCATGCTCCTTCACCCAGGTCCTCACCTCCGGTGGGAGTATCCGAAGCATCTGCTCCAAGATGATGGCCTCTGCAATTTCCTCCTTGTTGTGACGCTCTGGCCGAATCCACCGCCGGTAGAGACCTTTAATGCGATGGTAGGTCTCGATGGGGCTCTCTTCAGACGGTACCACCATGGACCGGTACTGCTGCCAATACGTCTCTGGGGAGATGTCGAATTTTGTCAGCAACGCTTCTCTCAGGTCTCTATAGCAGTGGGCTCTCGCCTCGTCCATTGCAGTATAGGCCTCCAATGCCTTCCCTGATAGCAGTGGAACGAGCCGGCATGTCCATTCCCTTTCTGGCCACCTCCACGTTTTGGCAATGCGCTCAAACAGCAATAAATAGTTCTCAATGTTCTCACCGCACTGGTACTATGGAATTTGTGGCTCCACATATAGCCTCGACTCAGGCGTTGGCTGATCAGGCTGGCTATCGGAGTCTGATTGAGGAAAAGGTTTACCAACTGGAACAGAAGTCCGTAGGTCTCAGAGCTCTGCCAACAGGAACTCCTCTCGCCTTTGCTGCCCTGATAGAAAGTATTTCATCAGTGACAGTAGTTCTCCCCCTGGTTAACTGGTTGACCCTGAGGCCATAGGAGCTGCTGGGGGCATCCAGGACCTGTCTTAATCATCGTCCTCTGTCTCCCATGCCCGCTCTGATTTGCCAGTTGCGTTCTTCTCCTGCTGCTGACGCTGGGAACGTAGTCCTGTGCGGTGCTTCGTAACGCGGATTAGCTTTTTCCGATTAGCCATCCCACTTCTGACACCATATGTGACGGGGTTCTATTTGTCCTTTGAAACATAGGCTTAGTCGGTTGATTTAAGCTCCAAAACTTTATTTATAACAGCAACAAAAAAAAGATATACTGTTTGATAAAAGTGAACAGGTATAACTTAAATAAACAAAATCAAAGTTACCAAATAGGGTTGTCTATCACTCATGGAGTAAACACGAACACCCAACTCTGCTCATTGCCCAAAGAGTTTAAACCTAACTGTCACTGTCATCAGTGTCAGGTTCAGAAGAGTCTCCAAGGTTGTCCTCAGTCTCTGGTTGCAAATGTCTCACTGTAAAATATTTTTCACAGATGAGGTGAATGGTTTCTCTCGTGGGTGTTTTACATTTCCTCTCCGTCTAACTATTTTCTCACACAAAGAGCAGCCAAATGGGTTCTCTCCTAATCTACATCTTGAATCACTGACAGAGTCTTGTTTATTTTTCTGAGAGTTTGAACCTGGTTCTCCGGTCTTCTTCCAATCAGCCCTGTCTCCAGTGTCAGGTTCTGAAGAGTCTCCATGGTTGTCCTCAGTCTCTGGTTGTAAATGTCTCTCTGGATCTGAGTTCCTAGCTGGTTCTGGTCCTCCACAGTCCTCTCCATCAGCTTCTGTTTCCATGTGTTCAGCTGAGCTGCTGGCTGGAGGCTCTGCCTCTCTGTTCTCATCAGTCTGAGTTTGATGAAGCTGTGAGGACTGACGACCAACACACGTATGGCTTTTGACCTGATGACTCTGTGTGAATCTTTTTTCACAGACACTGCAGCTGAATGGTTTCTCTCCTGTGTGGATTCTAATGTGGCCCTTTAATGCTGAACTCTGTGCAAAAGATCTCTTACAGACTGAGCAGCCGAATGGTTTCTCTCCTGTGTGGATTCTCATGTGGGCCTTTAAATGTCCTCTCTGTTTAAAAGATTTCTTACAGACTGCACGGCCAAATGTTTTCGCTCCTGCACTACGTCCTGAATCACTGACAGGGTCTTGTGTAGTACTATGAGAGTTTGAACCTGGTTCTCTGGTCTCCTTCCAATCTCCGCTGTCTTCAGTGTCAGGTTCAGAAGAGTCTCCAGGGTTGTCTTCAGTCTCTGGTTGTAAATGTCTGTCTGGATCTGAGTTCCTGGCTGGTTCTGGTCCTCCACAGTCCTCTCCATCAGCTTCTGTTTCCATGTGTTCAGCTGAGCTGCTGGCTGGAGGCTCTAACTCCCTGTTCTCCTCAGTTTGAGTTTGATGAAGCCGTGAGGACTGACGACCAACACACTTATGTCTTTTGACGTTATGGCTGTGTGTGAATCTTTTGTCACAAACACTGCAGTTGAATGGTTTCTCTCCTGTGTGGATTCTAATGTGGCCCTTTAAATCTCCTCTCTGTGCAAAAGATTTCTCACAGACTGAGCAGCTGAATTGTTTCTCTCCTGTGTGGATTCTCATATGGGCCATTAAATGTCCTCTCTGTTTAAAAGATTTCATACAGACTGAGCAGCTGAATGGTTTCTCTCCTGTGTGGATTCTCATGTGGGTCTTTAAATGTCCTCTCCGATTAAAAGATTTCTTACAGACTGAGCAGCCAAATGTTTTCTCTCCTGCACTACGTCTTGAATAACTGACAGGGTCTTGTTTATTTCTCTGAGAGTTTGAACCTGGTTCTCTGGTCTCCTTCCAATCAGCACTGTCTCCAGTGTCAGGTTCAGAAGAGTCTCCAGGGTTGTCCTCAGTCTCTGGTTGTAAATGTCTCTCTGGATCTGAGCTCCTTGCTGGTTCTGGTCCTCCACAGTCCTCTCCATCAGCTTTTGTTTCCAGGTGTTCAGTTTGTCTTTGATGAAGCTGAGAGGACTGAGGTTTCTCTTCATCATCTTCACTCTTCACAGGGTCAGGAGTGAATGTGGACTTGGTGATATCAGCCTCCTCCAGCACTTGAAGCTGCTCTCCCTCCTGACTGCTCCAGAGTTCCTCCTCTTCCTCTTTGATGTGTGGGGGGGGCTCTGGGTCCTCCTGGTTCGGCATATGCTGGTTTTGATTTCCACCTTCTGTAAACAATTCCTCTCCCTGGTGATTGCTGTTAAATGTTTCACCACTGTGAACAAATGTATGTTTCAAAAAGCTTAAATCATCGTCTTCTCTGTCTTCAGTGTCAGGTTCTGAAGAGTCTCCAGTCTCAGGTTCAGAAGAGTCTCCAGGATTGTCCTTAGTCTCTGGTTGTAAATGTCTCTCTGGATCTGAGTTCCTAGCTGGTTCTGGTCCTCCACAGTCCTCTCCATCAGCTTCTGTTTCCATGTGTTCAGCTGAGCTGCTGGCTGGAGGCTCTGCCTCTCTGTTCTCCTCAGTTTGAGTTTGATGAAGCTGTGAGGACTGACGACCAACACACTTATGTATTTTGACCTGATGACTGCGTGTGAATCTGTTGTCACAAACACTGCAGCTGAATGGTTTCTCTCCTGTGTGGATTCTCATGTGGCCCTTTAATGCATCTCTCTGTACAAAATATTTCTTACAGACTGAGCAGCTGAATGGTTTCTCTCCTGCACTACGTCCTGAATCACTGACAGGGTCTTGTTTATTTCTCTGAGAGTTTGAACCTGGTTCTCTGGTCTCCTTCCAATCAACACTGTCTTCAGTGTCAGGTTCAGAAGAGTCTTCAGTCTCAGGTTCTGAAGAGTCTCCAGGGTTGTCCTCAGTCTCTGGTTGTAAATGTCTCTCTGGATCTGAGTTCCAGGCTGGTTCTGGTCCTCCACAGTCCTCTCCATCAGCTTCTGTTTCCAGGTGTTCAGTTTGAGTTTGATGAAGCTGAGAGGACTGAGGTTTCTCTTCATCATCTTCACTCTTCACAGGGACAGGAGTGAATGTGGACTTGGTGATATCAGCCTCCTCCAGCCCTTGAAGCTGCTCTCCCTCCTGACTTATCCAGTGTTCCTCCTGTTCCTCTTTGATGTGTGGGGGGGGGCTCTGGGTCCTCCTGGTCCAGACTGGAGCTCCACTCCTGCTGCTCAGGGGGAACCTCTTCTTCAACCACCACCAGCTGCTGGACGTCTGCAGGAAACAGGAAACACATATTCATCAGAATCGGTTATATTTACCAAGTAGGTTTACACAGGAATTTGCTTTAGTATATATGTGGTGCATACAAAGAAACAGAAAGAAGCATCTTAGACAAACTAAATAAAATACAAATAGGAATGTTAGGACAGCTATTTAAAAAAAAACTATTTAAAAAACTACTATAACCAATTAACAATATTTACATGTGACAAATACTATACACTTTATTCAAAGTGGAGAACTGTGCTGATTTAAAAGAGGAAGTGTGCAGAACAGATGTGCAGCATGTGCAGGATTTACAATTGTCAAAAGAACAAGGTGTTCTTGACATGATGACTTTAAAAAAGGTCCCATGTCATGGCCATTTCTACTGATCATAATTCCATTGTTGAGGTCGACTAGGATAGATTTACATTGTTCAATGTTCCAAACTCACATTGGTTCCTCAAACAGCATGTCTGTATAGTTTGTGTATTCACTCTGTCCTACACGCCTTGTTGGAGCTCCTGCGGAGTATTGCGGCTGAGAAGAGATAAGGCTGGATGAGTGTGTGTGTGTGAGTGAGGATCAATCCGCGGAGCTGTTACGTCAGTATACCCAATACGTCAGTATACCCAATACGTCAGTATACCCAAGAAGAAGAAAAATGGAAAAAGATAAATCTCCAACGAGGCATTCTGGGGGCAGCACAGACAGGTCTTTTCTGTTTTAGAGTTTTACTCGCTACAGGGTGTACTTTGAGGGTTGTGACTCTGCAGACCATTTAAATGCAGAAAAAACCTTCATAACACAAGGGGCCGGGTATAACCAGAAAAGCATGACATGGGACCTTTAAAGTAATGTTATTAGGGGCTGGATAAAAGTCACTGGAAGAGGACAGACTCCACAGCAGTGGCTGGGGAGTCACACAGAGTGATGTGGGCGGGTTGGGCTGCGTTCTTCCTGAAGTCCAAAACCAGCTCACTGTCTTGAGAGCGTTGAGCTCCAGGTTACAAGATCATCATGTGCTCAGCAGCTACAGTTTAGATATGGTAATGAAAAACTGAAGTCCTCCTCCAACAGGGCAACATGAATATATATAGGACATAAACAAATAAAACGGATGAAATAGTGCAAGAGAATGTTTTGAGATGTGCAAGTAATACAAATGAAATAGAAAATAGTGCAATAATAATAATAGCTTGGATTTATAAAGCGCCTTTCATGAGAGCCAAGGTTACAAAGAAGAGCAGGGAAAAAACAAAAGGCAGACAGAACAACAAATAGATTAGGGCCAAGGGCCTTAGCAAACAGACGGGTCTTGAGGGCCCTTTGAAGGCGTCAAGCGTGGGGATGTTGCAAATCTCCACAGGGAGAGCGTTCCAGAGGGGGGGGGGGGGCTGCCACACTGAAGGCTCTGTCCCCCAAGGTTCGCAGTTTGGTGCGGGGGGTGGTAAGCAGGCCGGAGTCTGAAGACCGCAGGTTCCGGGGTGGGGCATGTGGGCGAAGGATGTCCGATAGGTACTGGGGGGGCATGGAGCAGAGGTCGCGTTAACCGAATATTTTCCGTCTATGACGGATTTTTTTTAACAATGACGGACAAATCTGAAAGCAGTCCGTCATTTTGACAGATTAGAACAAACTCGGAACAGCGCCAAAGTTTCCCCGCAGCAACGCTCCGGTGTTATGCCGTGTTATGCATGCCCTCCAAAAAGGAAATCATACCGTTTCCAAACCCAACTGTGCCGTACAAATCATTGAAATGTCTGAGTTTTGGCTTTACGCTGTGCACGCTCCCGCGAGGTGCAGCAGCCATGCATAACACGGCGCACCCCCGTTGACAGTTCACGAGCATGCTCCCCCCCCCCTCGTCAGAGTTGTGTAAAGGCCGGACGGGTATTCTGGATTTTGACGGAAGTTTTACGATCCTGTCCGTCAAAATGACGGGCAGCGAAAAAGTCTAGCGCAACCTCTGGCATGGAGGGACTTGTAGGTGAGGAGGACTTGTATGTTATGCGGGACTTGACCGGCAGCCAGTGGAAGTGGATGAGGGTGGGGAGTGATGTGCTGCTACGGCTTTGTATGTGAAGAGTACCCTAGCAGAACAGTTTTGAACATACTGGAACCTATACTGCAAACAGGACACCATTGCAGTAGTCAAGAAGAGTCTATATACAAGTAAATAGAATATGATGTATAGATAAATAAAGGCCGGGCCTTGCCACGGAGCCCGGCCGGGCACAGCCCGAAAAGGCAACATGGGCAACACCTCCGCTTCTTCTCCGTCCCGCGGGCCCACCACCTACGGGAAACAGCGATGGGGTCGGGTGCGCTGCCAGAAGGCTGGCAGTGAAAGCAGAGGGTCTCGACGGACCAGACCCGGGCGACAGAAGCTGGCTTTGGGAACGTGGAACGTCACCTCTCTCGGGGGGGGAAGGAGCCGGAGCTTGTGCGGGAGGTGGAGCTGTTGGGCTCACCTCTACGCACAGCGTCGGCTCTGGAACCTTACTTCTGGATAGGGGTTGGACTCTATTCTTCTCAAGTTGCTCAAGGTGTGAGGCGCCGGGCGGGTGTGGGGGATACTCACAAGTCCCGGTTGGGTGCTTCGTTGTTGGAGTTTACCAATCATCTACACTCCATCAGCTGATGATTTCTATTCGCCTTTATGAGCTTCACATCAATGGGATAAGGTGAGAAGTTCAGTCATCCGGGAGGGACTCGGAGTAGAACCGCCCCTCCTTCGCGTCGAAAGGAGCCAGTTGAGGTGGTTCGGGCACCTAGTTAGGATGCCACCTGGGCGCCTCCCTAGGGAGGTGTTTCAGGCACGTCCAGCTGGGAAGAGACCAAGGGGTAGACCTAGGACCAGGTGGAGGGATTATATCTCTTCGCTGGCCTGGGAGCGCCTTGGGATCCCCCAGTCAGAGCTGGTTGATGTGGCCAGGGAAAGGAAAGTTTGGGGCTCTCTGCTGGAACTGCTACCCACGCGACCCCGACCCGACCGCCACGAATAAGCGGGAGAAGATGGATGGATGACCCCCTGCTCTAGAAGCTGGAAAAACGATAATGCGGTCTTTTATAAAAGTATTTTTATATAACGTATGTGGGAGAAGTGAGGAACTATCTTTACTTTACCTTACCTAGGACTTACCTTTACCCTGATTCTTGAAACTAAAGATAGCAATGGCATAGCTACCTAACTTCACTCCTTCCACCTTTGAATTCCATGCCGTCACAGTAACCCATCCTATACAATTAACCATTGTTGTTCTCTACCGTCCACCAGGCGCCTTGGGGGACTTCTTGGAGGAATTAGATCATCTCCTCTCACACATCCCAGAAACTGGCCCTCCCGCTGTACTTCTCGGAGACTTCAACCTCCAGACGGGGAAGATAGACGAACTAACATCTCTGTTAACCGCCTTTGCTTTCTCACTGTCTCCGTCCCCACCAACTCATAAAGCTGGCAATGTCCTTGATCTCATATTCTCAAGGAACTGCGCTACTTCTAACCTCTCTGTAAACCCGCTCCACACATCTGATCACTTCATTCTCTCTACCCCTTTCCAAACATAACAAACTAATCTCTTCTCATCCTGCACCTGTCCGCCGTAAGCTTCGTTCCCTCTCCCCCTCTACCTTTGCCTCATCGGTGCTCTCAGCCCTGCAGAAACTCTCCTCTCTACTCTCTCATCCTCTCTGAACTCTCTCTGGTCCTCTCACATCTCGGCAGGCTCGTCAGTTCCCCTCCTGCTCCCCTGGCTAAATGACGCACTGCGTGCTAATAGAACCGTCCTTAGGGCAGCAGAGCGGAAACCGGTGGAAATCCAAACACCATGACGACCCTCCTCACCTATCAGGCTCTCCTCTCCTCTTTCTCTGCTTCGATCTCTCGGGCAAAAAGCACTTTCAAGATAAGATCCAATCTTCATATTCCAATCCCAAAAATCTATTTTCCATCTTCTCCACCCTCTTGGACCCTCCCAAAGCCCTTCCCCCTCCTCCTTCTTGGAACCCCCTCCCTTCTGTCAAGCGACTTTGGTAACCACTTGGAAAAAGAAGAGCGAATATCATCACCCTTTTTTTTCTGACTCACCTATACTCACCGCTGGGGTCACCAGACCCTCCTTCCACCAACACACTGACCTCCTTTCCCCTTCTCTCTCCAAGTGAGGTTCTTACCCTCATTACTTCTGCCCGCCCTACCACCTGTCCTCTGGACCCCATTCCTTCAAACCTCCTTCAGACTATCGCTCCTGATATTCTACCCGTTTCTCTCACCCATTTCAATCAACACTTCTCTAACTTCTGGTCACTTTCCAAAACAGTCTCAAGGAGGCAAGAGTAAACCCTCTCCTAAAGAAACCCACTCTCAACCCGGTCTGATGTTATAAACTACAGGCCTGTCTCTCTCCTCCCGTTCCTGTCTAAATCACTTGAACGCGCTGTCTTTAAACAACTCTCCTGTTATCTCCATCAGAACAACCTTCTGGATCCGCACCAGTCTGGTTTCAAGGCAGGTCACTCCACAGAAACTGCCCTCCTTGCTGTCACTGAGGAACTGCACACTGCTAAAGCAGCCTCCCTCTCCTCTGTCATCATCCTGTTGGACCTGTCTGCTGCATTCGACACGGTGAATCATCAGATCCTCCTTCGCACTCTCCAAAAACTTGGAGTTTCAGGCTCTGCACTTTCCCTCCTCACCTCATACCTGAAAGACCGTACCTACAGGGTGACTTGGAGAGGGTCCGAGTCCGACCCTTGTCAATTAACTACAGGGGTCCCTCAGGGCTCTGTTCTTGGTCCCCTCCTCTTCTCCCTGTACACAAACTCGCTCGGATCAGTCATTAGCCCGCATGGTTTTTCATACCACTGCTACGCTGACGACAACCCAATTAATTCTGTCCTTTCCCCGCTCAGAGACCCAGGTCGTCGCACGCATCTCTGCTTGTCTAGCTGACATCTCTCAGTGGATGTCTGCTCATCACCTCAAGCTCAACCTTGACAAGACTGAACTGCTTTTCCTTCCGGGAAAAGATTGTCCTACTCTTGACCTAACAATCAACATCGGCACCTCAGTTGTTTCCCCGACTCAGACTGCAAGGAATCTGGGTGTGACCCTAGATAACAACCTGTCCTTCACTGCAAACATCGCTGCTACAACCCGTTGCTGCAGATACACGCTTTACAACATCAGGAAGATACGTCCCCAGCTGACACAGAAAGCGACTCAGGTTCTGGTCCAGGCTCTCGTCATCTCACGCCTAGACTACTGCAACTCCCTCCTGGCTGGTCTACCTGCATGTGCCATCCGACCTCTGCAGCTCATCCAGAATGCAGCGGCTCGTCTGTCTTCAACCTTCCTAAAATTCTCCCACACCACGCCGCTCCCTTCCGCTCCCTTCACTGGCTTCCGATAACTGCTAGAATCCACTTCAAGACACTGGTACTTGCTTACCATGCTGCGAATGGATCTGGCCCTTCGTACATCCAGGACATGGTTAAAAAACCGTACACCCCAGCGCGTGCACACGCTCTGCATCAGCCAAACGACTCGCTGCGCCCGTCGCTGCAAGGGGGACCCAAGTTCCCATCCGCAGAAACACGTGGGTTTGCTATCCTGGCTCCAAGATGGTGGAATGAGCTCCCCATTGACATCAGGACAGCAGAAAGCTTACACACCTTCCGGCGCAGACTGAAAGCTCATCTCTTTCGACTCCACTTCGAGCGATAGAACTATAACAAAGCACTTGTATACTAATAAAGGACTGGCTTACCTAAAGCCAGTTGAGTAGCACTTGAAATGTTTTTGCTCTATGAAACCTGATTTCTGTTTTCTTCAAGGTTGTATTTTGTTGGTCGAACGCACTTATTGTAAGTCGCTTTGGATAAAAGCCTCAGCTAAATGCAATGTAATACGTCGGACAGTCTCGTAAACTTGTTGCAAACTGCCTTCTTGCCAGCGCTGCACCTGACGCCTTGTTGTTACGTAGAGGCGCAGGAGGAAAGCGGCGCTCTAGGCAGAAGGGGGCAAGAGCCCGGAGCTGTGCAGTGAAACTGCTAGCCGCTTACGACTGCAACTTGTTGTCCAGTGTGAACTACTGAGCCGGGAGGAGATGTAGCTGCTATCGGATATAGGCCTGAGCCCTACCTACGGGAGGGGCTGTGATGGTTGAAACCAGAGATGGGGTGAAGCTTCGCATGCGATGATTTGAGCTGGCCCCTGATGCCGGGTGATGCGCTCTCAAGAGAGGGCATCACCGGAGTGTTGATCGAGCTATTACCCTGGGGCGGCTGCTATGGTGAGCGTTGGGAGCGAGACGGGGAGGTTTTCCATTAAGCCAGAGGAGCTTCCGTGGGGCCCGACTTCTTTGTCCTTTTTCCTCCCGCGTCCGGGTTTGCGGGTAGCCGGCTGGAGCCGCTGACTCGAGCTGGGGAACCCCGCCTGTAGCTTGATCTGCGAGCCTGCGGAGCTGGTGAAGAGATAGGCCTGGAGCTGGAGTAATGCATTGCTGCTGCAGTTTGGAAAGGAGGAGATCTGCCTCTGCTGCTGGTGAGCTGCTGCGGGATACCGAGCGGCAGCTTGAGGAAGTTGCGTAGGGACTCAGGCAGTGTGTCGGGCCCGGATCAAGATCCTGCTGGAAGCTGGTCTGAGCACTATGAATCGGAACGTCTTGAGAATCATAATACCATGAAGTACGAGGTTAGTTTGACGATTGCTGTCTGTGTGTTGCGTAGAGTCACCCGAAATGACAACTGTCAGAGAGGGGAGAGCAGATTTAAAAGGTTTGGCAAAGCGCTATGATAGGCTCTTGAGAATAGAGCGAAGTAATTGGTTAAGCTGGAGAAGAGAGAGAGTAGTTACGCAGGAATAGTGAATAGACTGTCTTCCTGGATGAACTTACGATGAGCTTCACTTTTACCGCAGAGTTTGCAACGCCACAAATAAATGGGGCCAATCTTCAGTCAGATGAGACTGTGTACATTTTTAGTAAGAATAACGGACAAAATTTGTGGAAATACCATATGAGGAAATATGAACCAGAAGTTATCAAAGTTAAACCATCAGAAATGTTTTTAACAACATTTGGTCAAAAAGAGAGAGTGAATAAAGAGAGAGTTAGTAAAGAGGGAACAGACCTGCTCTGTGGATCTGAAGCTGAGGCTGTAAAACAGCGTCCAGTAGTTTCCGGTGTCTCTCGTTCTCCTGTTTTGAACGAGACAGTTCCTCCTCGTACTCTGCTATCGTTCTTTCAAACAGAACAAAGATGTCTTCAGCAGCTGCAGTGAGTCGCTGCTTCACCAACGAGAGCAGCACAACACTCATGTTTACTAAATCACCACTTCCAGTTGAACACACCGTTTCTCTCTGAAGCTTCAGTCTCTGTTGAACACACTGTTTCTCTCTGAAGCTTCAGTCTCTGTTGAACACACTGTTTCTCTGAAGCTTCAGTCTCTGTTGAACACACTGTTTCTCTCTGAAGCTTCAGTCTCTGTTGAACACACTGTTTCTCTCTGAAGCTTCAGTCTCTGTTAAACACACTGTTTCTCTCTGAAGCTTCAGTCTCTGTTGAACACACTGTTTCTCTCTGAAGCTTCAGTCTCTGTTGAACACACTGTTTCTCTGAAGCTTCAGTCTCTGTTGAACACACTGTTTCTCTGAAGCTTCAGTCTCTGTTGAACACACTGTTTCTCTCTGAAGCTTCAGTCTCTGTTGAACACACTGTTTCTCTCTGAAGCTTCAGTCTCTGTTAAACACACTGTTTCTCTGAAGCTTCAGTCTCTGTTGAACACACTGTTTCTCTGAAGCTTCAGTCTCTGTTGAACACACTGTTTCTCTCTGAAGCTTCAGTCTCTGTTGAACACACTGTTTCTCTCTGAAGCTTCAGTCTCTGTTGAACACACTGTTTCTCTCTGAAGCTTCAGTCTCTGGTTGAACACACTGTTTCTCTCTGAAGCTTCAGTCTCTGTTGAACACACTGTTTCTCTCTGAAGCTTCAGTCTCTGTTGAACCACACTGTTTCTCTCTGAAGCTTCAGTCTCTGTTGAACACACTGTTTCTCTGAAGCTTCAGTCTCTGTTAAACACACTGTTTCTCTGAAGCTTCAGTCTCTGTTGAACACACTGTTTCTCTCTGAAGCTTCAGTCTCTGTTAAACACACTGTTTGTCTGAAGCTTCAGTCTCTGTTGAACACACTGTTTCTCTGAAGCTTCAGTCTCTGTTGAACACACTGTTTCTCTCTGAAGCTTCAGTCTCTGTTCAACACACTGTTTCTCTCTGAAGCTTCAGTCTCTGTTGAACACACTGTTTCTCTCTGAAGCTTCAGTCTCTGTTGAACACACTGTTTCTCTCTGAAGCTTCAGTCTCTGTTGAACACACTGTTTCTCTGAAGCTTCAGTCTCTGTTGAACACACACTGTTTCTCTCTGAAGCTTCAGTCTCTGTTGAACACACTGTTTCTTCTCTGAAGCTTCAGTCTCTGTTGAACACACTGTTTCTCTGAAGCTTCAGTCTCTGTTGAACACACTGTTTCTCTCTGAAGCTTCAGTCTCTGTTGAACACACTGTTTCTCTGAAGCTTCAGTCTCTGTTGAACACACTGTTTCTCTGAAGCTTCAGTCTCTGTTGAACACACTGTTTCTCTGAAGCTTCAGTCTCTGTTGAACACACTGTTTCTCTCTGAAGCTTCAGTCTCTGTTGAACACACTGTTTTGTCTGAAGCTTCAGTCTCTGTTAAACACACTGTTTCTCTCTGAAGCTTCAGTCTCTGTTGAACACACTGTTTCTCTGAAGCTTCAGTCTCTGTTGAACACACTGTTTCTCTGAAGCTTCAGTCTCTGTTGAACACACTGTTTCTCTGAAGCTTCAGTCTCTGTTGAACACACTGTTTCTCTCTGAAGCTTCCTGAGCTGCTGTTCAGCTGGACGGCAGGAAGCAGAGGTTTGGGAGGGTGATGTCCCTGATGCTGTTTAGATTCCTCCAGCACCACGGGGGTCCTGTGTGGATGGCAGCTCCTTCCTCAGCAGATACAGTTCTCCAGAATTGTCCTAAACACAGAAAAAACAAGAGAAAAAGAACAACATGTATTCATCTTATTAACAAATGGTGATTGCAAAAGGATGATCATCCGCTATACAAAACAAAACGTGACTACACGTAAGTATGAGAGAATTGCGAAACTTTACCTGAAGCCAGCTATTCTCCTACAAGATACCTATGCCGGTGGCGGAAGCAAACACGGCAAGAACGGAAGTGGGTAGGTCTGGACACCAGCGAACAAGAGGCCGCCAGCTAGAAGCCTCTGCCCCTTTATAGGGGTGCCCCCTGTTGGTGATAGGCCAAAAAGAATATGCCTTACGGACACTATTTACTGCTCATCCTGCTACACATGGATAAAAGTTACAGTGCAGTCTAAGATATGAATAGTTCAATTAAAAGCAGCGACAAAAAGAAAAGTCTTCTTGCTTGGATTTAAAAGTAGTCAGAGTTGCAGCGGGACCTGCAGGTTTCTGGGAGTTTGTTCCAGATATTTGGAGCATAATAACTGAACGCTGCTTCTCCATGTTTAGTTCTGACTCTGGGGACAGAAAGCTGACCAGTCCCTGAAGACCTGAGAGATTGGATGCTTCATCATTTAGGCAGGAGGTCAGAAATGGTATTTTGGGCCCTAAACCATTCATGTGCTTTATAAACCAGCAGCAGTATTAGAAATCTATTCTTTGACACACAGGAAGCCAGTGTAAAGACTTCAGAACAGGAGTGATCCACTTTCTTAGTGTTAGTGAGGACTCGAGCAGCGGCGTTCTGAATCAGCTGCAGCTTCCTAATAGATTTATACGGCACAACACCGGCAATAGGTATGTATTGGTACATTAAAACGGTCTCTCCTGATTGAAAGTTAAACCCGATACTCACATTTATCAGTTACTCCTCACGTGCGGCTTTCTCTCTGAGACCGGACCGACATTTTGTTTGTTTCCTCGTCACCGGCGCGCATTGCATCCTGGGATACGGTGGGCTGTGAGG
>NW_022991499.1:64388-156392 GCF_902827175.1 Gymnodraco acuticeps
CCCTCTATCTCCCCCTTTGAACACTGTCACCCCCTCTATCTCCCCCTTTGAACACTGTCACCCCTCTATCTCCCCCTTTGAACACTGTCACCCCCTCTATCTCCCCCTTTGAACTAGGTCGACAACATCTTGATAAAGACATAGCAAGATAATATATCTTTAAAAACAAGGTAAATAGTGAATAACAAAGTGTCCAAACGGTCAAACTGTAGTGTGTTGATAATATAGAGAAAAAGAGCTCAAAGAATAGAATTATGAAAATATCATGAAGGAAGTAAAAATATGAAAAACAGTTTATTGTATACACCATCCATCTTCTCCCGCTTATCCGTGGTCGGGTCTCGGAGGTAGCAGTTCCAGCAGAGAGCCCCAAACGTTCCTTTCCCCTCATCAACCAGCTCTGACTGGGGGATCCCAAGGCGCTCCCAGGCCAGCGAAGAGATATAATCCCTCCACCTGGTCCTAGGTCTACCCCTCGGTCTCTTCCCAGCTGGACGTGCCTGGAACACCTCCCTAGGGAGGCGCCCAGGTGGCATCCTAACTAGGTGCCCGAACCACCTCAACTGGCTCCTTTCGACGCGAAGGAGTTATTGTATACACCAGTGTGTTGAAAACATCATAGTCATATATAGTATTTCATATAGTATTTAAAAAGAGTCACCGTGTAGAATGTCCGAACATTTATTTTAAAGGTCCAAGTATAGTATGTAGTTAAGAATTATATGATATAGTTTGTCTGCAATGTCAGTATAGGATTTCAAAAAATATGACAGAAAGTCATAGTATAGTTTGTCAAAAGGATCTTGAAAAAGTCATGACCTTGTGTGTTGAAATGGTTTTGAATAAACACACCTTCTCCCTTCTCCCCCCCCTCTCCCCCCTCCATCTTTCTCCCCCCTCGTCCCCCCTCACATCCTTCTCCCCCTCGTCCCTCCCCCCCCTCGTCCCCCCTCATATCCTTCTCCCCCTCGCCCCCCCTCGTCCTCGTCCCCCCATCACATCCTTCTCCCCCTCGTCCCCCCTCACATCCTTCTCCCCCTCGTCCCCCCTCACATCCTTCTCCCCCCTCGTCCCCCCTCACATCCTTCTCCCCCTCGTCCCCCTCACATCCACATCCTTCTCCACCCATCCTTAGGGGCGTTTCTTTTCCAATAATAGTTCATAAGAACTCTTTTCGTTCTGATGAACTAAAGCAGGATCGCGTTCACACTGCAATGAGTTTCCTGGAGAGGGTTAGGCAAATGAGCCGCTGACGTCACTTCTTCTTCTTCTGCTCTGGGTTTACTGGCAGGCCGCAAACAACTTCACGGTGTATACTGCCACCCGGCGTCCTGCTGCTGGGACTTCTACTGAAGCCTTCCGAGTAAATCGCCAGAACGCAGACACCTCCTCATCTCCACTGCTCCCATGTTTTCTTTTGTGTTGTCTTAAGTTAGTCTCTCTGCGTTTGTGCGCTGGGTGAATGTAATAATGCTAATGCTAATGCATTGGATAATAAAATGGCAGCTTCACAAAACTTTTTCAGAGATTTACGGGGCGTGGTTTGCATTCCGCCCAGCCAATCAGACATAGGAACCTTTTTCTCCCACGAAAGTCCCTGCTCTCTAGCAGGGACTGAACAGGGGGCAAAAATGGTTCTGATGAACTCATTGAGTTCAGGGGGCTTTTTGGTGTGAACGCAAATATATCTGAGTTATGATGAACTATTGTGGGAAAAGTACTCCGGTGTGAACGCGCCTCTTCTCCCTCCTCACATCCTTAGGCGCATTCACACCGCAGTACTTTTCCCACAAAGGTTCATCAGAACTCTTTAGTTCTCATGAACTAAGTGCAGATCGCGTTCACACCGGAATTAGTCCCTGGGGGAGGATCAGGCAAATGAAGCCGCTGACGTCACTTCTTCTTCTGCTTTGGGTTTACTGGCAGGCCGCAAACAACTTCACGGCGAGTACAGTAGGTGGCGGTACGCACCTTCAAGTTGCAATCCGCCAAAAACCGAGAGAAGAAGAAAAACTTCCCGCGTATATTGCCACGCCCACCCGCTGTATATGAGGCGTCTGTTTACCTTCCGACCTCAGACACGATGGAGTTGACTGAAGTTGTGGTTTTTGTGCTCGTGTTATACAGCTTTGTAACTGAGTTATTTAAGCCACAAATACAGATCATCGACCGGACAAATGAAATAGCAATGCTGTTTCGGAGGCGAAGGCTGTACAAAACAAGCCGAGCACGAGTGGTGGTGGAGAACGCTTTTGGCAGACTGAAGGGCAGGTGGCGGTGCTTGATGAAGCTAAATGACTGCAGGATTGACAAGATCAGAACCCAGGTGGCAGCATGTTGCGTATTGCATAACCGGTGTGAGCGTCGTGGTGATGAGTACAGGGAGGAATGGACTGCCTTACCGGCGACCCAGCTTGATGGGCCAGCGCCAGCCATTGGCGAGGCTGGGGGGCAAGACACGCAGCCCTTATGAGGCATCTGAACAGCGTGTAAATTGTAAATTGACAATAAAGCTGATCTTTTGTACAGTGCTTTTGGTTCTCTCTTTTATTTACCACAGTGAACAGACACAATTACAAGTGCAGACACACCTTAGTGCAAAGATAAAGTGTCAGTATCAAAACAGTGTGGCAATATAATAAACTGTGCAAGGTGTGTCGTATGCACAGTAAATAGGCTCAGCAGCAAACACATTATATATTATCCCCTCAGGATTTCAGAATCATAGTAAATTATAATTATTGATGCATAAATGTCAATATTGCAGTTGGTAAAGTTTTTATCAAATTACTTTATATAATGTTGGGTAGCTTAACCTGTACTTATAGTATGTTTGATTTATATTTTGTATAAACAATCTAAATCTGCAACACTTGTAACTAAAGTTGTCAAATAATGTAGAGTTAGTGTTTTGGAGTAAGACTTGTGTTTCTGCCCCTGCCTTTCAAGTCACTGGAAAGATAAAGTGTCAGTATCTAACTGAGAGGAGAAATAAGCAAGATACAGGATCTGTTCAATCGCCATGTGGGTTCTCTTTTATTTAGCACAGTCAAGACATAACAATACCATGCATTGTAATTATAATATAAGCAGTGTGCGAAAAAGTACACGTCCCACCGTCCGGGACGTGTTATTTACAATATTGGACAAGTAGATCTGTCAATTGACTTTTCCGGCGGACAAGTGACGTTTATTGACAAATGATTGATACATTCAGTTTACAAAAGGCAGAACTCATTGGCAAATTGAACGTGTCCGCCATTGTTCGTTTAGAAATGTTAGTTTCGGTTCTGCTTGTCGATTCCTAAGGAAATGCATCTCGCCACTTTCTGTACAGTTAGACGAGGGCGGGGCGGGAAGTGTAGCACAGTGGCAGGGTTGGGAAGCAAAACTCGGTTCCGAGTAGGAACAAATAACAATTGTCCGGTACCGCTATTAAGAGTTGTGAGGACAGGAGGCCGAGCCCCGCGGACTGCAGCTCTCTCATATGCTCCGTATCAGCTGATCGCTGCACGGTGCAGCTCAGCGTCTCTCTCTCTTTCTACACACAGCGGATCCGCTGGCCCGTTTAACAGCCTCATCTTTGCCAAACTTTCTTATGTTCTTTCTCTAACACATAATGAAGGTTATTAAAGGTGGGGTAGGTACGTTTCAGAAACCGGCTCGAGTGCACTAAAATTTGAAAGTACACGGCCGAAAAGAATCCGCCCCTTCCTTCAGACTTCCTTACAGAGCACCTCCTCCAACACACATGAACGCGCAATGCACGCCCAATTACGGCACGCCCAATGAGGGCACGAGATACATTTGTGCGTGCACGAGATGGAAGGCTGACAGACAGGGCGGCCTGGCTAAACGGATTGGTCGTGCTTTTTACAGCGCCACGGCTTCCACAGATGACATTTTTTTATGGATTTTTTGTCAAAGCACTTCAGATATTCATTGCTCTCGGGATGTTAAGAGCATTCCATGGAATATAACAAAAAGTGTATCTCGAGCCGGTTTCTCAAACTTACCTACCCCACCTTTAAGTGTTTTAGCTCCTATGTTGTTAATATTGACCGCCATTTCCTTTATGAAGTGAAGCAGCCTCCCTGTCTGTGTCCTTCGCGCCGTCCTCACATCCCCGGACCCCCAGACTCGGAGGAGCACAGGGATGTCAGTCTTGTTTATGAAGCAGGGTATAGAAGTACATTATTGAAATGAAAATACTATTTATTTACTTTTACAAAACAGTGAGCAGCTGGGCAGCTGCAGCATGTGTATTGCAGGACATGTGTAAGCGTGCAAGCGTCTTTGAGTTGTAGAAAAGCGCTAGGCCTATAGGCTATAAATATAATGTATTATTATTATTATTAGGTTATGCCCTATGTGTTGGACATGTGTGGTTGGACTCTGTCTCACAGGCAGGTTGCAGTGTAACATCAGAGGAGACTGGGCCAATTGTACATTCTCAAACTGCACCACTTAGAACTAACTAAACAATGCATAGATTATTTTTATATAATTGTATTCAATAACTGTAAGAAATTAAACAGTATGAAGTGATTTGTAAATAGGAATACAGATTTGACCTTAATGTTTTCATAAATATATTTTTCTCCCAGTTTGACTTATTTTGACCCTCTCAAAGAACCGGAATCGAGAACCGAAATAACCGGAATCGAAAAGCAGAACCGGAATCGTTAAAATCCAAACGATATCCAACCCTATGTGTGATGCAGTAAAATCTATACCACTCACTTACGTTAGCGGTGTCGTAAAAAACGTGGGAAAATACGATGGCGAAGAAGAAGATTCCAGTGGCCCCAATTTTTGGTCCATTCTGGACAAGTGAAAAATGTATTCGGACAAGTAAATTGCCAAACTCACTTGTCCATGGACAAGTATTCTCTAAAAACTTTTTCTCACACTGTATAAGTAACATTTTTAAATGTAAATAAAGTGTCAGTCAGTCTCAAAACAATATAATAACAATGGCAATATATATAGATATAATGCTGTCAAATTATCGCGTTAACGGCGGTAATTACATTTTTGAATTAATTGCAAAATATTTAACGCATTTAACGCATGTGCAGAATGGGCCCCGCCCCATACATCCCACCAGTGGCAGCGCCAGGGTATGGCTGGGGTTCACCATACCATGAAATGGCTTAGCCCCACCATGAAAAATGATGTTAAAGTAAGCAAAATAAGTCTGCCAACTCGCGGAGTAAATTAAACAGACAAGCAGTTAGTCAGATTGATTTCAGTAGCCACTTGTCTGGAAATACCGAAGACCAGAAACGGTTTTGAAAACTTTTGTCACGTAGTGATCGTCTTCTCAATAGAACATCTTTGATAATGTCTTCTGGCCAATCAGAATCAAGATAACGGCGTGGTGTTGTTGCAGGAAGTCCCGACGGAGAATACTTTGCTGTTGTGTCACAAAGCGCATTTGCGTACGACAGAGTCGGTCTCCGTGTGCACAGACAGGGCTGCTGTTAACGTCGGTCTGTACAACGAAATTGTGCCAAAACTACGCCAACCGGCTGCGGAGGGAGACCCCCCCCCCTTCACTGGAGAACTGCGCTAAAACAGCTGATCACAACGTTCACACTGTGGTCACGAAGTACTCCACTTGCCCCCCCCCCCCCCTGTCGACTTTCCTGAAGTACTCCCCCGTTGATAGAAATCAACATGTAATGAATTAAGACCCCACGTTTGATGATTGATAGGTGTGTGGGTTGTCTTCATTTTGGACATGCAGAAAAATGTTATAAACATACATACTGTATGTTAAATGGATATATCCGCCTTCTTTCATTTATCTTTCCATTCCCACAACAATATACATAAAGAAATGACATATTTTGGACATAGTTCGAATGGTGATTAATCATGATTAATACATTTTTAAGCTGTGATTAATCTGATTAAAATTTGTAATCGTTTGACAGCCCTAATATATATATATAATAACTGTTAGGGAAATAATTGTCCTAGACTCCTAGATATGACGTACAGGACCAACCCTGACGTCTGTTTAATCTCCTTTAAGGACATAGGCTTGCTTGAGCCATAATGTTATTGTTCCCCATTCTGTGGACCGGTCAACACTAGGTCACAGATGGTCTGTTGTTGTGGGTGCACTGGGACAACTTCCTTCTTTATTGCTTATGGACTCCAAGGTATGACATCTTCGAGGCCATGGGTGACGGACGCAAGTGACTCAGTGTGCCCAACTGTCTAAAGCTATCTTATCAAAATATGTTGATTACTCTCTGTGAAACCAGTTAAATGGGCTAACAAGAGAGAGGCGCTCCAGAATTGACGTGGCAACCCATCCGTGCAGTCTCACCGAGGCTGCTGTGATTTGTGATGTGAACTCTCCGGCCGTAACTCCAAATAAACCTCCAGTGTTTTGACATCAAAGCTCCTGCTCCTACCGTGTCTCCTTCCTGAGTCGGTGACTCCCACTGCATTGCTACACAGAAGTTTCCCTTACAATAACAATTAAAACAAACTGTCCCAGGTGTAGGGATAGGCTCTGCAGCAGATACACCGTAGTGCCAAAGTTAAGTGTCAGTAACAGTGGCAAAAAACTACAGGGAGGAAGGCCTGTTGGATTGAACTAGCTCGGAAAGCACTCCCAGAAGCCCAATCTGAAAGGTGTTTTGCTGTTCCACCTGCCGCGCCAACACGTCCACCTGCCGCGCCGACACGTCAGCCTGGCGCGCCATCACCATGAGCAGCTGTTCCTCCGCTTCCTGGGCCTTGCATGAATGCACCAGCTGTTCCTCGCGAATCTCCTTGCTGGCCTCAGCACGCTGGTCCTCATTTTCCTTGCCGAACTCAGCACGCTGGTCCTCCATCGCCACGATGGTGTCAATTAAGTTATCAGTCCGAGCCCGCTTTCCTATGAGGAGAAATATACAAGATCAGATTCATCGCCATGTAGTTTTATAACATACTAGGAATTTGTTTACTAGTAGGTTGTAAACGGAGACAACATTGGACAGGGTGCAGACAGGGACAGTGTACAAAATGCAGGTGTAAAGTAGAAGATACGATATAATAAAATAGCTGACGCTCAAAGTGCCTTTATTTATTGTTTTATATTTTTGAAGAGTGCTTAATGTATCCTTGAACTTTGTTTTATTTTATCAAAAAAAATGATACGTTTTCTTGCCGGAAGTCATGTGACCTCTAGCCCGGATGTTTGTGAGAGAGTGAAAAGGGCGCTAAAAGTGTAAACGATGTATTTTCACGGTGTTTCATAATTGTACCAAGAAGGAAATAAACGTGATTAGTGATCAGTTCGATGCGTAACGTTCTTTCAAGACCAGAGTAGTTACAGTTTGTACGTACTTTTGCGTTTGGATGGTGGAAAGGGAGATGAGCAAGTGCTGCTGTTCCGGATCCGGAGGGGAAAGCTCACTTGTTTCCAATCCAGCCTCGCCTGAAACACACGATTAGTGCCATGAGTTAGTGAAGCAAATTACAGAAACATTACACACTTATTCACAAGTCAAAACGTTTTCATAGCGGCCGAGAATGATGTTATTAGCCATGTTATTAGCCATGCTAGGCTGAACTGGCTAACACTGTTAGCCAGTTCAGCCTAGCATGACTAGCTCGATCTACTGAGCAAATACAAGTACATCTGAGACCAGTATTGTGCAGATTAAAACAGTGCAGTGCATGTATTTTATTTTACCTTCGTCGTCGTCGTCGCACAATTCACAGGCCACTGAATCCGCCGTTTTCAGCGGCCTCCCACACCAGCGCGCCCGAATCGATGGTCGCTAAAGTGCTGGAGAATGAGGGTCTGTGGCCGAGCAGAGCATCCAATTGATCATACCATTTACTGGTCTTCCGGCCGTTACCACTCTTGGTCTTTTATTTTTTTTGTAGTCCTGCTTTAGTTTCTTTATTTTGTCCCGCCGGCATGAGTTTGCGCTGTGGAAGATTCCCATGTCGGCTAACTTTACCGAACAACGCTCATATATTTTGCTGTTGGAAACTGCCTTCAGTCGAAGCTGCTGGAACCCACCCTCCGAGTAAATCGCCAGAAGCGCCGACACATCCTCATCACTCCACCGCTCCGATGATTTTCTTATTCTTATTGTTGCTATAATAACTGCTTTCACAAAAGTACTCTCTCCGTTGGTGCGCTGGGCTAATAATGCGAGCAAATAAAATGGCGGCTTCACAAAACTTTTTGGGACTTTTACGGGGCGTGGTTTGCATTCCACCCAGCCAATTAGACGTATGAACTTTTTTCTCCCACGAAAGTACTTGCTCTCTAGCTGGGACGGAAAACGGGGTAAAAAAAGGTTCTGATGAACTAATTTGAGTTCCGTCTCTTTTTGGTGTGAACGCGACATTTCGGAACTATCGCGGAACTAAAGTGGGAAAAGTACTGCGGTGTGAACGCACCTCTTCTCCCCCCTCGTCCCCCCTCATCCTCTACCCCCCTCGTCCTCGTCCCCCCATTGCATCCTTCTTATCGGATCTGCAAAAACTAGATATCATATGAAAGCTGTGATTCATCACTGGGCGACCAAAACTCAGAAAGTGAAGGCGAAACCAGACAACACACAACTTCACTTTACGGAGCCAAACTTCCGAACCTCCCCTCGATTCTATTGGCTCTAACGGTTCAAAAGAGATGTCAATTATCAACATCGACCGAGGGGGGCCAGAGATAGGGAAAATCCACCCAAATGACCCCAGAAGTGTTTTTTTTGTTGCTAAACCTCTCTTAAAAAGGTCAAATGTCACTTATTTGGCATCAATCTTGATACAGGGTACTTATTATATGATATAGTTTGGATTTCTAAAGCTTTTAGTACCATCCCATCATTCAAGGGTGGTTTTCACTATAAGTAATGTTTTATTTTTGGACGGACACTATCATTTACATTTTTTTAGCCATGTAAAACTTTAGTTTTAATTAAATAACCCAATATGGAAACCTCCTCAGTCTCTGGTTGTACATTGTGCCAGTTCTGGTCATCCACAGTCCTCTCTTTACTTGGACCAAATATTTTTTTATCACAACAGTCAAGTTATCACATTATATACGATGTGAGACGGGGTTCTATTTGTCCTTTGAAACATAGGCTTAGTCGGTTGATTTAAGCTCCAAAACTTTATTTATAACAGCAACAAAAAAAATATATACTGTTTGATAAAAGTGAAACATTATAACTTAAATAAACAAAATCAAAGTTAACAAATAGGGTTGTCTATCACTCATGGAGTAAACACATTCTCGCTGTTGCCTTCACTGCAACAATCTCCTGAACACATTATCCTCCCCCTCCACGAGGTTGGCGATGTGCGGCAACCTGGAAAGGTAATCAGCCACTACATTCGATTTGCCAGATCGGTGACGGATAATACATTTGAACGGTTGGAGTGAGAGGTACCAATGGGTAGGACGGCTGTTGTGATCTTTCATGGCCCCTTAGTGCCACCCTCACACAGACTACTATCTAAGTCTGGGAGTGGTTGGACTCCAGCTTTCGCTTGGGCTCTAGTTATCATTGGGCCAGAAACATTAACATTCCCATTTCCCCCAGAGTCAGTTTTCACAGAGAGATCTTTTTCATGCAGCAAATTCAAGAGTACTGGTAAATCCCATCCCAGGATTGCATCAACCGGCAAGTTCTGTACCACCCCCACACTCAACAGGTACGATTGTCCATCAATGATCACGGATAGGTCTGCTTTGGGATAGGGATACTTATCCCCGTGAACACACAAAATGTCTGTTTGTCTGCTGTAGTCCATAGCTCCAATTGGCACAAGTCTTTGCTTCACTAGAGACATGAAGCTACCAGTATCCAACAAAGCAGTGATCTGCTGGCCATTAACAGTGACAGCTGTATGACGTTGAACACGTTCCTCTTGATCCCCAATGAGCCCCAACTCTGCCCGGGGTGCATAGCAAGCGCCTGTGACCTTAGCTTTGCGTAGGGGACACACATAAGCTATGTGGCCTGGCTGATGGCAGTAATAGCAAATGAAATCCTTACCTTACCTTGTTGGTTTGGGGCAGTGCTAAGATATCCTGAGAACTCTGGTCGATTCTCTCTCTTTGCAGGGCTGGTGTGCTGGTTGGTGTGTAAAAGTGGTTGAGCGTGCAGGTGGTCCTCCTCTGCGGGCGTTGATGTACTGGAGCGCCAGCTTGGCAGCCGCAAGACAGTCTGTAGGCTCATGCTCCTTCACCCAGGTCCTCACCTCCGGTGAGAGTATCCGAAGCATCTGCTCCAAGATGATGGCCTCTGCAATTTCCTCCTTGGTGTGCTGCTCTGACCGAATCCAGCGCCGGTAGAGACCTTTAAGGCGATGGTAGGTCTCGATGGGGCTGTCTTCAGACGGTACCACCATGGACCGGTACTGCTGCCAATACGTCTCTGGGGAGATGTCGAATTTTGTCAGCAACGCTTCTCTCAGGTCTCTATAGCAGTGGGCTCTCGCCTGGTCCATTGCAGTATAGGCCGCATAGTGCCTCGACTCAGGCGTTGGCTGATCAGACTGGCTATCTGACTCTGATTGAGGAAAAGGATTACCAACTGGAACAGAAGTCCGTAGGTCTCGGAGCTCTGCCAACAGGAACTCCTCTCGCCTTTGCTGCCCTGATAGAAAGTATTTCATCAGTGACAGTTCTCCCCCTGGTTCACTGGTTGACCCTGAGGCCGTAGGAGCTGCTGGGGGCATCCAGGAACTGTCTTAATCATCGTCCTCCGTCTCCCATGCCTGCTCTGATTTGCCAGTTGCGTTCTTCTCCTGCTGCTGACGCTGGGAACGTAGTCCTGTGCGGTGCTTCGTAACGCGGATTAGCTTTTTCCGACTAGCCATCCCACTTCTGACACCATATGTGACAGGGTTCTATTTGTCCTTTGAAAAATAGGCTTAGTCGGTTGATTTAAGCTCCAAAACTTTATTTATAACAGCAACAAAAAAAATATATACTGTTTGATAAAAGTGAACAGGTATAACTTAAATAAACAAAATCAAAGTTACCAAATAGTGTTGTCTATCACTCATGGAGTAAACACGAACACCCAACTCTGCTCATTGCCCAAAGAGTTTAAACCTAACAATAATCACTATCATCAGTGTCAGGTTCAGAAGAGTCTCCAAGGTTGTCCTCAGTCTCTGGTTGTAAATGTCTCTCTGGATCTGAGTTCCTGGCTGGTTCTGGTCCTCCACAGTCCTCTCCATCAGCTTCTGTTTCCATGTGTTCAGCTGAGCTGCTGGCTGGAGGCTCTGCCTCTCTGTTCTCCTCAGTTTGAGTTTGATGAAGCTGTGAGGACTGACGACCAACACACTTATGGCTTTTGACCTGATGACTCTGTGTGAATCGTTTTTCACAGAGACTGCAGCTGAATGGTTTCTCTCCTGTGTGGATTCTAATGTGGCCCTTTAATGCTGAACTCTGTGCAAAGATCTCTTACAGACTGAGCAGCCGAATGGTTTCTCTCCTGTGTGGGTTCTCATGTGGGCCATTAAATGTCCTCTCCATTTAAAAGATTTCTTACAGACTGCACGGCCAAATGTTTTCGCTCCTGCACTACGTCCTGAATCACTGACAGGGTCTTGTTTATTTCTCTGAGAGTTTGAACCTGGTTCTCTGGTGTCCTTCCAATCTCCGCTGTCTTCAGTGTCAGGTTCTGAAGAGTCTTCAATGTCAGGTTCAGAAGAGTCTCCAGGGTTGTCCTCAGTCTCTGGTTGTAAATGTCTCACTGGATCTGAGTTCCTGGCTGGTTCTGGTCCTCCACAGTCCTCTCCATCAGCTTCTGTTTCCATGTGTTCAGCTGAGCTGCTGGCTGGAGGCTCTGCCTCTCTGTTCTCATCAGTTTGAGTTTGATGAAGCTGTGAGGACTGACGACCAACACACTCATGTCTTTTGACCTGATAACTCCAGGTGAATCTTTTGTCACAAACACTGCAGCTGAATGGTTTCTCTCCTGTGTGGATTCTCATGTGGCTCTTTAATGCTACTTTGTGTGCAAAATATTTCTCACAGACTGAGCAGCTGAATTGTTTCTCTCCTGTGTGGATTCTCATATGGGCCATTAAATGTGCTCTCTGTTTAAAAGATTTCATACAG
This sequence comes from Gymnodraco acuticeps, assembly GCF_902827175.1. Taxonomy (NCBI): domain Eukaryota; kingdom Metazoa; phylum Chordata; class Actinopteri; order Perciformes; family Bathydraconidae; genus Gymnodraco; species Gymnodraco acuticeps. Next base: position 76,498 of record NW_022991499.1, read on the forward strand.
ACTGAGCAGCTGAATGGTTTCTCTCCTGTGTGGATTCTCATATGGGCCATTAAATGTCCTCTCCGATTAAAAGATTTCTTACAGACTGAGCAGCCAAATGTTTTCTCTCCTGCACAATGTCTTGAATAACTGACAGGGTCTTGTTTATTACTCTGAGAGTTTGAACCTGGTTCTCTGGTCTCCTTCCAATCAGCACTGTCTTCAGTGTCAGGTTCAGAAGAGTCTCCAGTCTCAGGTTCTGAAGAGTCTCCAGGGTTGTCCTCAGTCTCTGGTTGTAAATGTCTCTCTGGATCTGAGTTCCTGGCTGGTTCTGGTCCTCCACAGTCCTCTCTATCAGCTTCTGTTTCCAGGTGTTCAGTTTGTCTTTGATGAAGCTGAGAGGACTGAGGTTTCTCTTCATCATCTTCACTCTTCACAGGGACAGGAGTGAATGTGGACTTGGTGATATCAGCCTCCTCCAGCTCCTGAAGCTCTCCCTCCTGACTGCTCCAGAGTTCCTCCTCTTCCTCTTTCATGTGTGGGGGGGGCTCTGGGTCCTCCTGGTTCGGCATATGCTGGTTTTGATTTCCACCTTCCGTAAACAATTCCTCTCCCTGGTGATTGCTGTTGAATGTTTCACCACTGTGGAAAAATGTATGTTTCAAAAAGCTTAAATCATCGTCTTCTCTGTCTTCAGTGTCAGGTTCAGAAGAGTCTCCAGGGTTGTCCTCAGTCTCTGGTTGTAAATGTTTCTCTGGATCTGAGTTCCTGGCTGGTTCTGGTCCTCCACAGTCCTCTCCATCAGCTTCTGTTTCCATGTGTTCAGCTGAGCTGCTGGCTGGAGGCTCTGCCTCTCTGTTCTCCTCAGTTTGAGTTTGATGAAGCTGTGAGGACTGACGACCAACACACTTATGTATTTTGACCTGATGACTGCGTGTGAATCTTTTGTCACAAACACTGCAGTTGAATGGTTTCTCTCCTGTGTGGATTCTCATGTGTCTATTTAAATTTCCTCTCAGTGCAAAATATTTCTTACAGACTGAGCAGCTAAATGTTTTCGCTCCTGCACTACGTCTTGAATCACTGACAGGGTCTTGTTTATTTCTCTGAGAGTTTGAACCTGGTTCTCTGGTCTCCTTCCAATCAGCACTGTCTTCAGTGTCAGGTTCAGAAGAGTCTCCAGTCTCAGGTTCAGAAGAGCCTCCAGGGTTGTCCTCAGTCTCTGGTTGTAAATGTCTCTCTGGATCTGAGTTCCAGGCTGGTTCTGGTCCTCCACAGTCCTCTCCATCAGCTTCTGTTTCCAGGTGTTCAGTTTGTCTTTGATGAAGCTGAGAGGACTGAGGTTTCTCTTCATCATCTTCACTCTTCACAGGGACAGGAGTGAATGTGGACTTGGTGATATCAGCCTCCTCCAGCCCTTGAAGCTGCTCTCCCTCCTGACTGCTCCAGAGTTCCTCCTGTTCCTCTTTAATGTATGGGGGGGGCTCTGGGTCCTCCTGGTCCAGACTGGAGCTCCACTCCTGCTGCTCAGGGGGAACCTCTTCTTCAACCACCACCAGCTGCTGGACGTCTGCAGGAAACAGGAAACACATTCATCAGAATCGGTTATATTTACCAAGTAGGTTTACACAGGAATTTGCTTTAGTATATATGTGGTGCATACAAAGAAACAGAAAGAAGCATCTCAGACAAACTAAATAAAATACAAATAGGAATGTTATGACAGCTATTTAAAAAAAACTATTTAAAAACTACTATAACCAATTAACAATATTTACATGTGACAAATACTATACACTTTATTCAAAGTGGAGAACTGTGCTGATTTAAAAGAGGAAGTGTGCAGAACAGATGTGCAGCATGTGCAGGATTTACAATTGTCAAAAGAACAAGGTGTTGTTGACATGATGACTTTAAAAAAGGTCCCATGACATGGCCATTTCTACTGATCATAATTCCATTGTTGAGGTCGACTAGGATAGATTTACATTGTTCAATGTTCCAAACTCACATTGGTTTCTCAAACAGCATGTCTGTATAGTTTGTGTATTCACTCTCTGTCCTACACGCCTTGTTGGAGCTCCTGCGGAGTATTGCGGCTGAGAAGAGATAAGGCTGGATGAGTGTGTGTGTGTGAGTGAGGATCAATCCGCGGAGCTGTTACGTCAGTATACCCAATACGTCAGTATACCCAATACGTCAGTATACCCAAGAAGAAGAAAAATGGAAAAAGAGAAATGTCCAACGAGGCGTTCTGGGGCAGCACAGACAGGTCTTTTCTGTGTTGGAGTTGTACTCGCTACAGTGTGTACTTTGAGGGTTTGTGACTCTGCAGATCATTTACATGCAGAAAAAGCTACATAATACACAAGGGGACGGGTAATAACCGGAAAAGCATGACATCAACCAAGATGGCTGATGGTGTGTGTCGTGGCTCGGTAGCTCCTGGTTCAAACCACTGGCTTCGACTAAAACCTACAATATACAAGACTGTTGACGGCCTAGTTATTGTAGAGGATGAGTTACTTAACTTCCTGGCGGTTCAAATTAAAACTATGACCCAGGATGAGCTAGTCCTTGTAGCCTCCAACACCTTCGATTCCAAATGGATGGAGACTTCTAAAAAGACGTTGTTTGAACTCTGTCCTGAAACCAAGCAGCGGTGTGTGGCCTTTAAAGGCAACCAGAAGGATTCAACCAATATCAAATGCTGTCGAAAAGTGCTAAATGAATGCGGTGAAATCATCCCCCGTTTTGTTTACGTTTAACAACCTGGATGTGTCCAACCTGCTGAGCAAGATGGAGTGACTGCACAGTGAGGTTTGCGCGTTAAGACATGTAGTGGAAGTTCAGGCAGAAATCGGTGAGGACCTGCGTGCTGTGGCTGCGACCATGGACAGCAGAGTTGCTGCCGTAGAACGCCAGTTAGAGTCGAGTCATGGTGGAGGACTGGCTGTACCGAGTGACGCTGAAACCACCTGTGGGAGAGCTCAGGGTGATGGCCAGGATGGTGCGGTGTCGGTGAAGGATGCGAGCCCCCCCGGCTCTTCTGCTGATGTACATCCCAACTGTGTTGACCCGGTTGCTGCATCAGGGACCGTGAGTGCCTGTGTGAGCCCTGGAGGAACTGCTGTAAATTCGCAGATATGGAGACAAGTTGTGAAACAGGGCCGAGGTCGGAGGAATAAGGCAGAGGGCCAGTCTGCCTTATCTAAACAGCTTGTTGGGAAACCTATTGTTGGCACTGCTGCACAAGGGAATATAAAAGTGGTCCGTACGAAGTTGACGAGTTTTTGCTACCAAATTCTCGCCAGACCTTGATGCTGAGACACTGTCTGAATATCTAAGTGAAAAACTTGGCCGTGACGCTAACTGTCAGCGTATTGACACTGCGAGCAACAGATATAGCTCGTTTAAAGTGTGTGCTGAGTGCAATGAAGTTGCGGAGATGTTTAACCCATAAATCTGGCTCGGTTGTGAGGCGATATTATGAATGGGGGCTAGCAGAGCTAGACCTTTTTCTTGGGCAAGGGTACTGAATGGGGCTACGGCTGTACTGCTTAGCTAAACGTTATGCGGGTTGGATCATTTAACTGTCGCGGGCAGCGTTTGGGCAATCTGGCGTGCAGTGGTGGACAATTTGCTACAAAACTGTGACATTTTATGCTTGCAAGAAACTTTTTTACCAAAGCAGGATTTGGGAAAGTTGAACTCTCTTAATGACAATTTTCACGGGGCTGGTGAGTCCACTACGGACCTATCTCTGGGAATAGTGAGAGGAAGGATAGCAGGGGGCGTGGCTATCCTGTGCCACAAAAAGCTGGACGCTGTCATTAATGTCATCAGGCTTGAGGTTGACTGGTGTATTGCTGTACAGATCAAAATGAATAACAAGGAGTTTAGCATTCTCAATGTATATACACCGTATGAGTCACAGCATAATGAAGATGAATACCTGAACAGACTTGCTTTTATGGCTGATAATCATTCCACCAGTGTTTATGCCCATGACATTGTAAGATCAATTGAGATTGTGTATGAGGCATCAATGTCTGATCACATTCCTTTTGTAATGTCACTAGATTATGATAGTCTCCCTGAGATGTCTCAGGAGGTTAAAAATACCTGTAACACTAAAGTGGATGGGTCCAAGCTCACAAATGAGGATAGGCTATTGTACTATGGGAGAACTGATGTCCTATTGAGTGATGTATATCTACCCAAAGTAGCAACTCTGTGTATTGATGTGGGTTGTAATGAAAGCTCTCACCGTGAAGACCTCTGTAACATCTATGATTGTATTGTGGGAGCTTTATGTGAAGCCAGTAGTCCAGGGGTAGGCAAGTAAGTTTGGCCGTGGGCCAATTTTTTGCTGAGCCGCAAGATGGCGGGCCAGAACATAATCAAAGCCTAATTCAAGGAATTGATTTTGGTAAGAGGGCGCAGCGCCCCTGTTCGCCCAATCCAGAGCCTTTGGCTAGACCCGCCCAAAGGGAGGCTCGTCCTCTCTAGCCCCATTTCAGTCCCAAAGCCAGGGCTATTATCTGTATTTTAACAGACTTATCTTTTAAATTGAGGTGTATTTATTGTTCTCTTCAAAGTTTATTTTTCTCTGAAATTGTAGGGAGGATGGTCCTCCCTTTCCTCAATGGATGAGCCTCCACTGAGTAGAGTTATTAACTAGGTAGCAGTGTTATTTAACATACTTTTATTCTGATAAGTATTGTCAAGTTCTCTGGGTTTTTGGCATTTATTTGAGTGTTTGCCCACATTTGAGAGGCTTGAGGGACAACTGGAATCCTTTTTCCTTTTCTTTATTTCAACTTTTCAAGGACACATTAGGATTCTTTCAGGTTGAAAACCTTTAAAAAATATCAAAGGACAAAATAAATCAATTACAGCAGTTTTGCTTTGCAATTTAATATATTATAACCTAAATTAATCAATAACCAAGTATTTTACTCAAACTCAATGTATTTAATAGTTAAATAAGTACTTTAATTGACCTGGTTCCCCCCAACCACACATTTGCCATATGTGACCCGCTCTATCGAAATCAGTCGAAAGTCTCAACGGCTCATTTCAAAATAAACGTGGATTTGCGTAAAAAAATAGTTTTTCGGGGATCGGGTGTTTTGTTTGATTTTAAATAAACAAAGTCTTGGCTTTCAGAATATGGAACTTGTATTTCCAAAATCACACGATAAATACATGTTTGAAGCTTGTAAAGGGAAGATGACAGCTCTCCCTCGCCACTCTGCTCTTCCACAGCGCCGCTTCCCCTCCCTCCGCTGATATTATGAATGTAAGCGATATGTCGGGACAGAATTTATTTTACCGGACAAATTTGAAACTTACCGGTCATGTTTCAATAATAATAAGAAGAGTTGTGTAGCAGAGTTTCCGTTAGCAGGTAATCACCGGACTATGACCGGATATGCTGATGTTTAAAACTCAGTTAATGGGAGTCATTTTTATATTGCTTCAGTTTATAATCGTTACAGATCAAAAAATTCAGATTCATTTTTCAATAAATGATTCCACAAACAACAAACAACATAATTATTACATTCAAACAAACTACTTGTAGTAGATGAAGTACATTATTCAAAAGTTTACATTAACTTTGAATAATAAGACGGGAGAAACGGATCCTCTCTCCCTCCCTCTCTCTCCTGACAGCACGTTAGTTTCTCATGCAGCTCGCTAAACAGTGGGCGGGGCTTCAGGTGATTATACAGGGCTGCGTGTCTCCGTCAGACTCAGCAGCTGATCTGATCTCTCTCTCGCGTCCGGTTATATTATACTTCACTCGCGTTTATGTCCATATCGATCAGATCCAGCTCTCCTGATCTGGCTTTTTAGAGAGCACTGATCAAACTGATCAAGAGTGAATATCGGCCGATAATGACCGGCGGCCGATCGATCGGCCGCTAACGGAAACCCTGATGTGCGACTGTCGGTCCTATATTGTAAAAAAAAAAAAAAAAATCTCAAAATAATATTTTATTTTTGATTCTCAAAATTACGGGCCAAATATTATTGCTGGCATGCCAACAATGGCCCGCGGGCCGCCTGTTGCCGACCCATGCAGTAGACCGTGCTATACCTACTCTGGGAAGAGACACAACGTCAAGCCAGGGTGGAATGTGGCTGATCAATATGCTGAAGCTAACCCCTAGTTTCCACCGGGTCCGTCTGTGTCGTGTTACGGCCGCGTCGCGGCGTTCGCAAAGATCGCGGCCACTCTAGTCAATGGGTGCTATTCCACCAGACGCGCCGTGTTACGGCTCAGAAGCGTCCCAGAAGCGTCTCGGCCTTGGGCTCCGCTCAAAATAGGATTCAAGTCTATTTTTCGACACGACGCGTTGCAGAGGCGCGGGGCAGGAAGTGGACCCGTCAGAGCATCCAGTCAATCCCCAAAATAAACTAATTTTGCGGACACTATCCCTCCGTAGTCTTTCAAATAGGAGGAGAAATGCCAGCGTTCTCCTCCGGTTTACAGGCACTGTGTACATTTTATATAGAATAATTATGATGATGATCATGTCGTTTATAACTGGAATATTACAATTAACTTTGTCTGTACAAAGTAGCCTGTCCAGGAAATATGCCCAAATCAACAAAAACTGCGAGCCGGCAGGCAAGACGCTCCGCTTCTGAAATGCTTCTGAAATGCGCCCGGTAGGGTACTATACTTAATTGTGTTAAAAGTGACCCCTAGTGATGGCAGTTTCACACTGGAGCTTCGATACGTGCTTCAAACCCTGGACTTCCTATTCCATAGAAGCAGTGCTTTGCTTCAAATCCCGTGACATGTGACGTCCGAACCAGCAACTGCTTCATTTCCTGAATCAACTCACCGTCCAATCAGGTGATTCAATGCACTGCCTCGTCTCGATTCTGACAGGTGACAGGTTGAAACAGTTTCAAATTTGAGCGCTTCAACACTTTATAACCGCTCTAAACAATGCGCAATTTGTGGGTTGTTGTCGTAGTTTGCGTTGTTGCTGGTATTGCATTTTTATTGGATCATTATAGAGCAAGCCAAGAAGAAAGATAGGTCGTTGTGAATAAAAAGACAATGAGTATTAAAAAAAGTTGAGTAGTTAAAAGAATAGATAGCCCAGTGGCTAGAGCCGGCGGCCCGCATGCGGCGATGTCCTCCGCGCAGCTGGTTCAAAGCCTGGAATGGATGTATTTGAATCATTGCCCGCTTTTCAACTTTAATACTATAACTGATAAAAAATTAATTAAATAAGAATAATTACCTCAATTAAGATCTTTGAGTGTTCCCCATCCAACATAATCACCCCCTGCCATAATTACACAAGCACACCCAACCAATGCCACATTTTCCAGCACTCTCTTCTCAATAACCCAATTCACACAATTATCAATCTTTAATTGCAAATAGTCTTAGTGTGTGTGTGCATCGAATTTGTTTCAAGGCAAAGATACATTAAACCCACTGCAGCCTTGCACTTCGCCAGGAGAGGTCGCTGTAACTGAAGCTTCGCGAAATTAACCTATTTCCGATACAATTGTCCAAGTGGTTCGATGCTTCATTCAAAGCTTAATTTGCCCATCACTAGTGACCCCTATAAGGTTGGTAATGTAGTGAAAAGTGAAACAGTTGGAATCACAGCTAATGAGGTTTATCGAGCAATTGCACTGCTAGCTGATAACAAAGCAAGCGGCTCTGACCGAGTCACTGCAGAACACCTTGAACTGGCAAGCCCGAAGGTTGCAGTTGTTCTTGCCATTTGTTTTACCGGCCTCATGACTCATGATGTGTTGCCAGACTCCATGTTGACTGTTACCTTTAGTTCCTGTCATTAAGGACAAAGCGGGCAAGGTAGGGAGCTTGGATAACTATAGACCAATTGCTCTAGCCAGTGTGTTATCCAAAGTCCTGGAAATAATTTTGTTAGATAGACTATGTTCTTATTTATGTACCTCAGATAACCCGTTTGGCTTCAAGGCTAAGCATGGTACTGAGCTATGCATCTATGCTTTGAAGGAAATGGTAGAAACATATAGAAGACAGAATTCCACTGTTCTGATTGGTTTTATTGATGCGTCTAATCCCTAGATTCCACCGGGTCCGTCTGCGGCGCGTTACGGCCGCGCCACTCACGGCAATCGCGGCCACTCTAGTCAATGGGTGCTATTCCACCACAAGCGGCGCGTCAACCAATTGGTTTTCATAGACATTACTAAAATTCTAATAGTTGTTAAACTACTGACAAGTTTTCTGAAACCAAGCTTATGAACAATAGAGTAAAGGTCGCTGGTTAAGCCAGGATCAATATATTTATTGGAGTTTTTATTGTGTGCATAATAAATGTTTTAAATGAATTGAGCATTTTTTTTAAAAAGGAGTATAATGTTGCAATCTCTTTAAGATCAGTAATTGCAGTTTTAAAAAAAAAATAGATGTTGTTTTCCAAGGGCCTCTCCTTCACAGGCCCACGCAATAAATCATGAGACTTTGAAATCATGACAGACAGAGATCAGTATCACTTTGCGTTGCAAGCCAAAGCCATGTAGGGGTTCTACTCGAGCCCAATTTAAATACCATAAAGAAAGTATTGAACCCAGCTCAAGCTAAATGTATTAAATTAATGTACAAGTGTTTTTGATTTATTTAAAATGTTCCAGTCTAGCTTCCTTCGAGTTCAGTCTAAGCAACAAATTGTTTCTCATAACATTCTCACTGCAGTCCCAAATGTTTTCACACACACACACACACACACACACACACACACACACACACACACACACACACACACACACACACACACACACACACACACACACACACACACACACACACACACACACACAACACACACACACACACACACACACACACACACACACACACACACACACACACACACACACACACACACACACACACACACACACACACACACACACACACACACACACACACACACACCACACACACACACACACACACACACACACACACACACACACACACACACACACACACACACACACACACACACACACACACACACACACACACACACACAGAATTGTTGCCTTCTTTAAAGTTATTAGTAATTCAAGATTAATTATTAAATTAAATATGGTACATAAGATACAATAAATAAAATAACTTTGACTTGATACTTTTGTTCACAACATTAGACCTTGTCCTCTAATCTCTACTAGAATGAGATAAGTGTGCATGTTTTGGTGTTTTAACACTCCTGCCATGTAATCTTGTTATCCTTTTCATTACAGAGCTGGGAAAATGGTGTATTGATTAGATTCTGATTCGTGCACGTCCAATTTTGACTGACTTTACTTCTAATGTTAATGTTAATTTGCAAACCAAGCGGTGAACTCCGGGGCAGAGCCGTGAAGCCCAAATGTTGATCGTGTTGATCGTGTTGATCGAGCTATTACCCTGGGGCGGCTGCTATGGTGAGCGTTGGAGCGAGACGGGGAGGTTTTCCATTAAGCCAGAGGAGCTTCCGTGGGGCCCGACTTCTTTGTCCTTTTTCCTCCCGCGTCCGGGTTTGCGGGTAGCCGGCTGGAGCCGCTGACTCGAGCTGGGGATCGCCGCCTGTAGCTTGATCTGCGAGCCTGCGGAGCTGGTGAAGAGATAGGCCTGGAGCTGGAGTAATGCATTGCTGCTGCAGTTTGGAAAGGAGGAGATCTGCCTCTGCTGCTGGTGAGCTGCTGCGGGATACCGAGCGGCAGCTTGAGGAAGTTGCGTAGGGACTCAGGCGGTGTGTCGGGCCCGGATCAAGATCCTGCTGGAAGCTGGTCTGAGCACTATGAATCGGACGTCTTGAGAATCATAATACCATGAAGTACGAGGTTAGTTTGACGATTGCTGTCTGTGTGTTGCGTAGAGTCACCCGAAATGACAACTGTCAGAGAGGGGAGAGCAGATTTAAAAGGTTTGGCAAAGCGCTATGATAGGCTCTTGAGAATAGAGCGAAGTAATTGGTTAAGCTGGAGAGGAGAGAGAGTAGTTACGCAGGAATAGTGAATAGACTGTCTTCCTGGATGAACTTACGCTGAGCTTCACTTGTACCGCAGAGTTTGCAACGCCACAAATAAATGGTGCCAATCTTCAGTCAGATGAGACTGTGTACATTTTTAGTAAGAATAACGGACAAAATTTGTGGAAATACCATATGAGGAAATATGAACCAGAAGTTATCAAAGTTAAACCATCAGAAATGTTTTTAACAACATTTGGTCAAAAAGAGAGAGTGAATAAAGAGAGAGTTAGTAAAGAGGGAACAGACCTGCTCTGTGGATCTGAAGCTGAGGCTGTAAAACAGCGTCCAGTAGTTTCCGGTGTCTCTCGTTCTCCTGTTTTGAACGAGACAGTTCCTCCTCGTACTCTGCTATCGTTCTTTCAAACAGAACAAAGATGTCTTCAGCAGCCGCAGTGAGTCGCTGCTTCACCAACGAGAGCAGCACAACACTCATGTTTACTAAATCACCACTTCCAGTTGAACACACTGTTTCTCTCTGAAGCTTCAGTCTCTGTTGAACACACTGTTTCTCTCTGAAGCTTCAGTCTCTGTTGAACACACTGTTTCTCTGAAGCTTCAGTCTCTGTTGAACACACTGTTTCTCTGAAGCTTCAGTCTCTGTTGAACACACTGTTTCTCTCTGAAGCTTCAGTCTCTGTTGAACACACTGTTTCTCTCTGAAGCTTCAGTCTCTGTTGAACACACTGTTTCTCTGAAGCTTCAGTCTCTGTTAAACACACTGTTTCTCTGAAGCTTCAGTCTCTGTTGAACACACTGTTTCTCTCTGAAGCTTCAGTCTCTGTTAAACACACTGTTTCTCTGAAGCTTCAGTCTCTGTTGAACACACTGTTTCTCTCTGAAGCTTCAGTCTCTGTTAAACACACTGTTTCTCTCTGAAGCTTCAGTCTCTGTTGAACACACTGTTTCTCTGAAGCTTCAGTCTCTGTTGAACACACTGTTTCTCTGAAGCTTCAGTCTCTGTGAACACACTGTTCTCTCTGAAGCTTCAGTCTCTGTTGAACACACTGTTTCTCTCTGAAGCTTCAGTCTCTGTTGAACACACTGTTTCTCTGAAGCTTCAGTCTCTGTTGAACACACTGTTTCTCTGAAGCTTCAGTCTCTGTTGAACACACTGTTTCTCTCTGAAGCTTCAGTCTCTGTTGAACACACTGTTTCTCTGAAGCTTCAGTCTCTGTTGAACACACTGTTTCTCTCTGAAGCTTCAGTCTCTGTTGAACACACTGTTTCTCTGAAGCTTCAGTCTCTGTTGAACACACTGTTTCTCTCTGAAGCTTCAGTCTCTGTTAAACACACTGTTTCTCTCTGAAGCTTCAGTCTCTGTTGAACACACTGTTTCTCTGAAGCTTCAGTCTCTGTTGAACACACTGTTTCTCTGAAGCTTCAGTCTCTGTTGAACACACTGTTTCTCTGAAGCTTCAGTCTCTGTTGAACACACTGTTTCTCTGAAGCTTCAGTCTCTGTTAAACACACTGTTTCTCTGTGAAGCTTCAGTCTCTGTTGAACACACTGTTTCTCTCTGAAGCTTCAGTCTCTGTTGAACACACTGTTTCTCTCTGAAGCTTCAGTCTCTGTTAAACACACTGTTTCTCTCTGAAGCTTCAGTCTCTGTTGAACACACTGTTTCTCTGAAGCTTCAGTCTCTGTTGAACACACTGTTTCTCTCTGAAGCTTCAGTCTCTGTTGAACACACTGTTTCTCTGAAGCTTCAGTCTCTGTTGAACACACTGTTTCTCTCTGAAGCTTCAGTCTCTGTTGAACACACTGTTTCTCTAAAGCTTCAGTCTCTGTTGAACAAACTGTTTATCTCTGAAGCTTCAGTCTCTGTGAAACACACTGTTTCTCTCTGAAGCTTCAGTCTCTGTTAAACACACTGTTTCTCTCTGAAGCTTCAGTCTCTGTTGAACACACTGTTTCTCTAAAGCTTCAGTCTCTGTTGAACAAACTGTTTATCTCTGAAGCTTCAGTCTCTGTTGAACACACTGTTTCTCTGAAGCTTCAGTCTCTGTTAAACACACTGTTTCTCTCTGAAGCTTCAGTCTCTGTTGAACACACTGTTTCTCTGAAGCTTCAGTCTCTGTTAAACACACTGTTTCTCTCTGAAGCTTCAGTCTCTGTTGAACACACTGTTTCTCTCTGAAGCTTCAGTCTCTGTTGAACACACTGTTTCTCTGAAGCTTCAGTCTCTGTGAAACACACTGTTTCTCTGAAGCTTCAGTCTCTGTTAAACACACTGTTTCTCTCTGAAGCTTCAGTCTCTGTTAAACACACTGTTTCTCTGAAGCTTCAGTCTCTGTTGAACACACTGTTTCTCTCTGAAGCTTCAGTCTCTGTTGAACACACTGTTTCTCTGAAGCTTCAGTCTCTGTTGAACACACTGTTTCTCTCTGAAGCTTCAGTCTCTGTTGAACACACTGTTTCTCTGAAGCTTCAGTCTCTGTTGAACACACTGTTTCTCTGAAGCTTCAGTCTCTGTTGAACACACTGTTTCTCTGAAGCTTCAGTCTCTGTTGAACACACTGTTTCTCTCTGAAGCTTCCTGAGCTGCTGTTCAGCTGGACGGCAGGAAGCGGAGGTTTGGGAGGATGATGTCCCTGATGCTGTTTAGATTCCTCCAGCACCACGGGGGTCCTGTGTGGATGGCAGCTCCTTCCTCAGCAGATCCAGTTCTCCAGAATTGTCCTAATCACAGAGAAACAAGAGAAAAAGAACAACATGTATTCATCTTATTAACAAATGGTGATTGCAAAAGGATGATCATGACCATCCTTAAAGGATTATTTTAAATTCCGTACTGTTTTGGTTTTTAAAATGTCTATATAGGTATAGACATTTTAAAAACAATTCAGAGACATGTTTTGTATATATCTATACAAAACATGTCTCTGAAGTGTTTTGCTCAAAATACCAAACAGACCACCCTTTGTAGCCATTCCTCATACATTAGTTACACTGCAAAAAAAAAATCCCCACAAAATAATTACATTTTTTTTTTTTTTTTTTAAAATTGTATTTCATAATGACAGGAAATCATATTAAAATTACAAGAATAAACGGTTCATTAAAATGTGTCATGTATTTTAAGAAAATAAAAAATGTATAAATGGAATACATTACATTTCTGTTTTTAGCAGCTTTTAAAGTGCACCTATCTATTTTAGACAACTCACTCTTAACCCTAGATTCCGCCGTGTTACGGCTGTGCCGCGGCCACTCATTAGCCGCGTTCACACCGCGTACTTTGCAGCACTTAGTGCCCCGGCAATTATTACCCCAGGGCACTAAGTACCAATCGCGTTCACACCAGAGTGAGGCCCATTCCCAAACCGCCCCCTACACCCTACCCCTCCGTTTGCGCGTTCACGCGGAGGGTCCGCCATATTGAGGGCTGTTCCAAAGCAACGAGTGTGGAGGGGGAGTGGGCTATCAAGCCCTCAAACAGCGAGTCTGCAGCGGTGCTGACTTGAGACCGGTCTCTACCTGACCGGAGTCACGCTGTGTGTGTCCATCAGGAAACACGCTGTTTACAAGTAGTTCCAGCAAACATCCACTGATAAATTCCGATGTTAACAGCCTCATGATAACCTCATATGTTTTTAACTTATGATCATACCTGTGTTTAGTCCAGAAAAAGGTAAATGTGTGCATTTTATTATAAAGTTGTGTATATTTACAGACCGTTGCAAAAACTAAGAAGCTTATAAACATCAGGTTTAAAACTAAAAGAGCTTTGAAACACAATGAAAGATGTTTGGAGTTGTATTTGAGTTATTCATTTAAACTTTTTGTCTAAGAGATGCTGATCTGAAACCGTTGTTACATACAGTTACGGCATTTCCTGTTTCTGCCGGAGAGAGGGGAGGCCGTCCCAAAGCTTGCTGCTGTATTTACTCCCTCCCTCTGACAGGAGGAGCCTCGTTGAGCTGCGAGTGTGGCTACAGACGGAGTTCACTCCATCACGGAGGGGTAGGGTCGAGGGAGTGGTTTGGGATTGGGCCTACTTTTCCCTGAGGGAAGATTACGCATATGAGCCGCTGACGTCACTTCTTCTTCTTCTTCTGCTTTGGGTTTACTGGCAGGCCGCAAACAACTTCACGGCGTATACTGCCACCCGGAGTCCCCGGCCGGAAGTCCCCGGAGTTGGGGAAGGCTTCAAGACTCGCAGCAGCTTCTACTGAAGCCTTCTGAGTAAATCGCCAGAACGCCGACACCTCCTCATCTCCACCGCTCCCATGTTTTTGTTGTGTTGCCATAAGTTATTCTCTCTGCGTTGGTGCACGGGGCTAATGCTAATAATGCTAATGTCACAAATATAATGGCGGCTTCACAAAACTTTTCAGAGTTTTACGGGGCGTGGTTTGCAATTCGACCAACCAATCAGAACTGGGGCACTTTTTCCCCCCAGGAGAGTACCACCTCTCTAGCAGGCACTAAAAATGGGGGTAAAAGTTCCCAGCACGAAGTACTCTTTTTGGTGTGAACGCAGTTTTGTACCTGCTGTGCCCAGAGTAAAATGCTTTTGTGAGCACACACTAAAGGGGATCAGGCAACACCAGTGTGATTTTGGTGACGGTGTGACTCTCCTGGACAAAGTTGTAGGGGGGGTGCCATATCTGGCAGGAGAAATACCTGCTCTGCTGAACATGTTATGGAGAGAACAGTGCAGATCTTCCCTATTGACACCAGGAAAAACCTAGTCTAAAATAAGGAACATTAATAGTGTGATATAGGCACAGATATAAGATCAATAATACACTTTATTTTAGGGCACCTTTCAAAAACATTCAATGTCACTTTAAAATAAAAAATAAAATATGAGTGGCATTACAATACAAACATGTGTTGAGTAGGAAACCACAGAGGAACATTACATTCAAAGGAGCAATTAAAGTGAGTGAAGCCAGTTTGAACAAATTATCTTTTAGGCTTGATTGAAAATAACAGTGTCTGACATTATCATATATGTTATATCATTGCTTACTATTCATGGTTATCAAGTATCAGACACTTAAACAACAGAGAAGGTTTTAAGAAATAGGACTATACTGACAAATTACATCTTATCCTTTCATTGTCTGTTCTGTGGGAAGGAGTGGGACTACACTTAAAAACGGAAGTTTGTTACAATACGAAGATTGTGTCCTTAAAACGAGCTTTTATTCAGCCGTTTGCTGTTTAATCTGATGGGAAATATATCATTCAAAAGAGCAGTGGCGGTTCTAGACCAATTTGACTGGGGGGGCCACTGGGGGGCCAGTTATTTTCTGAGGGGGGCACAATAAATGCAGGACGAAAAAGAGAACTAGACAGTATGAAGTAATTGCGCATAAGAAAACAATGCAATACAGTTATTGGTATTTGTTTCAGTACACTTGTTTATTTCAGATAGATCTTATAGTTATTACTGTTAGCTTCAGCTTAAGTTATAGTGCAATGTTTGCACTAACACCATATTTATATAAAAATAAAGGCAATGAACAGTTACATCTCTACTTTACATAAGGGTGTCTGCATCCCAGGCTGTAGTTTCCTTCCCAAAATGTCACATTACAAACAAAATCCTGCGGTTTTTGTGATTTTTGGCAAACCGATCAACAAATAAGTCAAAATTCAAAGCCTTTGACCTCCTTGACTCAATACTAAGCAGACCCAGATTGCTCAGTCTCTCATCAGTGATGGTGGATCTGAGTAAAATTTTGACCAGCTTCAATGTAGAAAAACTACGCTCACAGGAAGCAGAACTGACTGGGATTGCGACTGCTATTTTGCAGAGTCTGAAGAGCTCAAAAAACACTTCTTTAATGAACTGAACAAGCTCCACTGTACTATCAGGTCTCTGCATCCCAGTCTTTATTTTCTCAAAAATTCTGCTGAACTGATGTAGCTCAGGCCCCAAGTCCTCAATATTTGCATCATACAACTGAGCAAATGAAAACAGAGTTGTCTCCTTCAGAAATGCATCACTTTTGGGGTTAAGAGCTTGGATGCTATTCATCATGTCACAGTTTGTGTTTCAAAACCGTCTATTAAGCTCATTGAGCATCTGATCAATGACAGCGTAGAAAAAGGCTGTACGAAACCCGTGTTTATCTTGTTCTGTCTCTCTCTGTCCAACAGTAGGCTAGTCAGTACGAAGCTTTCAGCAAGTTTAGAGCTCAGTCGTTTTTGTCGTTTCGCTGCTGGCTGTATTGCAGTATCACATTGCTCAGAAATGTTCAACACTTCATCCCACAAGTTATCAAAAAATGACTCCTGCCTGAAGTCATTCAATGTCTGAACTAAAGATCCAACTAAATCCACAGCCTTTGAAAGGTCAAGGGATGAAGACTGTAACATGTCGGAGAGAAATGTTGTTTCTGCAAACACTTTACGGAGTGTTACAAGATGCACAATGAATTCTAGATCCAACTGTGCCAGCAGACCACGTGCCTCAATAGATCTCTCACCATTGCGTTCTTGGGCTATGTCTTGCAGTACTCGCTTGAGGGCCGGTAATCTATCCATAATGTTAATGTTTCCATTATGCTACAATGATGGGGAGTTGTCTTTTCTCTTACTGTGCCACAGAACAACACAAACACTTGTCTTTTTATTGTTATTATTTATAAAGTAAAGTAACTTGTTACTTTTATAATTTAGTAACTAATAAAGTAACTAGTTACTTGTTTGAGAGCAGTAACTATAACTAGTTACTTTTTTTAAGTAACTTGCCCAACACTGGTAATACATAATGATTTTTTCACTTTTCATTTTTAGGGGGGCCACTGTGTGAGCACTGGCCCCCCATGGCACCCCCTAGAACCGCCCCTGCAAAAGAGAGAAAAAAGCTTATTAAACTAGACCAACGCTCAATACAGGCGATGACGTCACCTTTGCGCGTCCCCGCGAACAGGGCTTCAACCTAGGCAAGGCAAGTTTATTTATATAGCACTTTTCAACACAAGGCAATTCAAAGTGTTTTACAAAAAATGAAAGACATTCAGAAAATGGCATTTAAAATCCGTCATTAAAAAGAAAAGCTAATAATATAAACATTAAAAGAAAAAATACATGGATCAAAGTTACAGTGCAGTCTAAGATATGAATAGTTCAATTAAAAGCAGAGACAAAAAGAAAAGTCTTCTTGCTGGATTTAAAAGTAGTCAGAGTTGCAGCGGACCTGCAGGTTTCTGGGAGTTTGTTCCAGATATTTGGAGCATAATAACTGAACGCTGCTTCTCCATGTTTAGTTCTGACTCTGGGGACAGAAAGCTGACCAGTCCCTGAAGACCTGAGAGATCTGGATGGTTCATCATTTAGCAGGAGGTCAGAAATGTATTTTGGGCCTAAACCATTCAGTGCTTTATAAACCAGCAGCAGTATTTAGAAATCTATTCTTTGACACACAGGAAGCCAGTGTAAAGACTTCAGAACAGGAGTGATCCACTTTCTTAGTGTTAGTGAGGACTCGAGCAGCGGCGTTCTGAATCAGCTGCAGCTTTCTACGGCACAACACCGGCAATAGGTATGTATTGTTACATCAAAACGGTCTCTCCTGATTGAAAGTTAAACCCGATACTCACATTTATCAGTTACTCCTCACGTGCTGCTTTCTCTCTGAGACCGGACCGACATTTTTGTTTGTTTCCTCGTCACCGGCGCGCATTGCATCCTGGGATACGGTGGACTGCGAGGAAGAGGACGGCCCATTCCCAAACCGCCCCCTACACCCTACCCCTACCCCTCCGTTTGCGCGTTCACGCGGAGGGTCCGCCATATTGAGGGCTGTTCCAAAGCAACGAGTGTGGAGGGGGAGTGGGCTATCAAGCCCTCAAACAGCGGGTCTGCAGCGGTGCTGACTTGAGACCGGTCTCTACCAAGCCCCCAGGAAGTGCGCCGGACTCAGATGGGAATATTCGTGCTGGCCAAACGGCGGTACTGCACATCCGTTTGGTTGCCAGGCCTGGAAACACTTTTTCCCATTGACTTACATGGGGAAAGAGTGGTCTGTAACTCGTTGGATACAATTTTTTTAACTAAATAAACTACCCAGTATGAACACTTGTATAGCCCTTATTAAAAACATTCGTTCCTCAAGTTGTAAAAATGTGCTAATAACGTTATTCTGAGAGTTATTTCCCTCTGCATTATGAACGCGCATACAACCCACGGGACCGCGCCGCCGGCACGTTCATGTGATGTGACGTGTTCAGCACTCCATGCGTTTATCTTTACCCATGGATGCACAATAACAACGGACCCATATCGCCTTACGGAGCCCACGGAGCTGTAATAATGGATATATTGCGCATGTTTGCTGTAATTCATCATTTGTAAAATATTATACGACATGGGCTGTATGATGTAAATGTTTTATTAAATAAAGTTAATATTACCGACGTAGATTAACGTCCCTGTAGGCTGTAGCTTCTTATTGCACTTGCAAATATACCATTAAAGGAGTTGAACGTTGCTGTTTGCTATTACTATGATACCACGCAGGGATAAGCAGAGTTTACAACCTTTGCACAACACGTTTTGACCCAGATTAATTAGCTATACCATATGATATTGCCCGAGGAAGTCGTCATACTTATAAATATATATGTGTCAAAGCTCTAATCAAATTAACAGTTGTATTAATTATACTTATATATATATATATATATATATATATATATATATATGTATATAGCCTGTGTTGTATATCTATACACACAAATGAACAACCTTGTGTGTGTCAAATAACAAGTTGTATTGTAGTGTTTATTTTAGTGTTGTTTTATGCTTATCCACATTTTGATTTCAGAGCACAGGAGAATGCTGGGCACAACATAAAGCTCAACAGTGAAGCTGGCAATGCTGAACAAAACCATCTAGAGTTATAATATTTATTCAGCTAAAAAAGTCAAAGCTCTACGAAAATGTAATTAAAAATACATAAGCATTTCAGGTGAAATCAGCATTTTATATAGAAATTCACAAAAATAAGAAATGAAACCTAAAAGAGATTACCACAGTACACATGTATACCTCTGATGGTTGGCAAAGGTAGAACAAATAGTGACAACAAATGTAAATACAATTGATATAGATTAAAAGGTAATATATATAATATTGATTGCAATTATTATATATTAAAAAATCCACCAAACATGATCAACAGGAAAGCCCTATTAAGGCATTTCATGGTTTGAACAAAAGTTGAGGATGGGGTCCAGACAGTTCAATCAGGAGAGACTTCATTTTGTGAATGTAATAGGTTAAAGACAGCGCCTGTGATGAGCTGATTATAAGTAGCTGCGGAGTGAATGTATACATACCCAGTCTTCCTGAAAGAACTTGCGCTGAGCTTCATATAGTGAGTCAGACTCATGGTCAGACTGCTGTTTGGGAGGCTCAGTTCTTCCTGTTGACAGAAGATGGCACTTTTCTGAGAGGGAGCCAGCTGGCAGACACTGGACAGTGGCAAACCAACAGATGAAACAGGAATCCATCTGAGAGGCTATGTGGAAAAGGATAACAAATAATGTCAGCAAGACATGAACATATTTAACCACTATCATTCAATTCTGTAATTGCAGGTTTGTTAGCATGATATTTCAAACATAAATGGCCTGTCTTAGTTTAAAGCCCACTCACCACGTCAAGGTGCAGGCCACGAGTGAGGACACAACAACGATCACAAACAGTACATACACACGAGACAACACTTACATACATATAAATAACTTACATATACAATGAACATTTAACAAATACAATGTTTGGGTAGTTATTTTAATACATTGAATACATTGAACACATTGAATACATTGAATACATTTAACACATTGAATACATTGAATACATTGAATACTTTGAACACATTGAATACATTTAACACATTGAACACATTGAACACATTGAATAAATGTAACACATTGAATACATTGAATACATTGAACACATTGAATACATTGAATACATTTAACACATTGAATACATTGAATACATTTAACACATTGAACACATTGAATACATTGAATACTTTGAACACATTGAATACATTTAACACATTGAACACATTGAACACATTGAATAAATGTAACACATTGAATACTTTGAATACATTTAACACATTGAACACATTGAATACATTGAATACATTGAATACATTTAACACATTGAATACTTTGAATACATTGAATACATTGAATATATTTAACACATTGAATACTTTGAATACATTTAACACATTGAATACTTTGAATACATTGAATACATTGAATATATTTAACACATTGAATACTTTGAATACATTGAATACATTGAATACATTTAACACATTGAATACTTTGAATACATTGAACACATTGAATACTTTGAATACTTTGAATACATTGAATACATTGAACACATTGAATACATTTAACATAAATAACAATTGAAATGTACAATAACTAAACCCTTAACTACATACACTATACATCTCCAGTGTGGCAATATTGCAGCAAGATTTGGTATCAGATATGAAACAAAAAATGACTTGTTTAGAGTTTTGCGTGTCCATGTTCAGTACAGACTTGTGCCGCGTTAAGCGTACTCCAAGTAGTATGTTGAACACAGACTTGCAAACAAAATACACCAAATTGGTCAGTTACAGTTGAAGGTACAGATACAACATAATGAATATTGGCTAGAAAGAAGCTTGGGATGTTGCTGTTGACATTCACATAAATCGTTCCACTGTTGAAAACCATGTGTTGCGTTGCTTAACAATAAATAAACAGAGGACTGTGACATACATTCAAATACAAATATAGAAGAAGATATAGAATAAATAAGTTAACTTACAACAGTCATAAGGAAAAGAAAACACATACAGAGCTCATACACATATAGAAGAAGATATAGAATACATATGTTTACTTACAACAGTCATAAGGAGAAGAAACATGTACAGAGCTCATACAAACACACACACAGACATAAATAAATTAACATATTACAACAAGCAACACTCAACTACTGGTGATGAAAATGGATCAACTTGGTGAATTGATGCCTGACAATGTCCTTGGTCATCTTCTCTGTCTCACGTCTGGCTAAGTGGTGCATCCTTACTTTACAATATATGGAGGATGCCATTTTCACCAGTACATGTACGTGATTGTCCTCAACAGTGGTTTCGAACATGTGGGAATGCAACTCTGGGAACAAGACCTGTCTGCACTGTACATCAGCACTTGATTTGTGATGGCTGATGTTAAGCCATGTCCCTGGGGGAGCTTGCCAGAGGTTGTTCTCAAAATCCTTTGAAAGCAACGCTCCGACTCCATGCAAACAGCAATTATCCCAGGTGATGGTTTTTGCAAACCTCCTCGAGTCTTCAGGAGGACAAAGGGATGCACGGTGGTTTCTGAGGTCAACGCTTCAGCACAAGGCATGCAGTTGTGCTTTTGCTTGATCTTTTTGACAACAAAGCCAGCAATGTAGTTGATGGCAGCTTCCTTGTACTCAGAAACAGCATCAACATTTGGGCATAGGTGGTAATCATGCTCTGACTCTGCATGCTCAACAGGCTTCAAGTCATACCTGCGCAAGGTGTTAGCTGCTGCAGGTGTCGCCCCCCAGATGGATGTGTTATCACGGAGGATGCAATTGCCTGTTCCAGTCCTCACTTGCAACTTCACTAGAAGACGCTTGTATGCAGCTGTGAACTGTCTTGCAGTAGGGTTGTTGTTAAATCCACCACGTGCTCTGACAGCCGAAAAGAACAGCTCAAGGTGATCTTGGCTCAGCTTATAAGTGAGAAGGTAACGGCACTGGGCATTTGGCTTACACACAGCTTCCTGGAAAACATTCCATACACTTATGCAGCTGGCAATGAAACCAACCACACAGGTTTTCCGTTTTCCAGCATGCCTTTCTCATCTTTCAGTTCGAGGAGAGACTTTTGTGCCTTCAGCAGGATTTTTTCTGCACGCTCTTTGTTGGATGTCCTCATAGGTGCTTTGTAACCTTTCCCTAGGGGATTCCTGCTGTTCAGGACATCAAAGGCAGCATCAATAGTTCTCAGGAACTCAACCGTCTCTTCACATCCTCTGAACTGTGGTAGATGGAGCTGTGTGTTGCAAAACTCCAAAGCAACTGCCACACTGCTGCTGAAAACCTGGGTTGCAAGCTCAACCTTCATTTTCTGTTTTTCCCACCGTATATGTGCCATTTTCAACTTGTTTCCAAGTCGCAGTCCCTGTGCCTCCTGAAGTTTGTTCAGCTCTTGTAGAAATGTCCAACTGATTCTTCCTGTTGGAGTTTGCAACGTACTTCGATCAGCCAATGTGTTTCGGATTAACTTAAGCATGTGGCACACATCAAGTACTGCATGGATTGTGTCTGAGGGATCAGCTGGATGTGGAAATGATGGCTTCATGTTATGTACATCCATGTTTGCTCCAAGGGCTCTCAACATTGCAAAGTGGCATGATGGACCATCACATGTCAATGACAATACACGAGCTCCGATGGCATGGAGTCGTAGAAGGCACTCCTTGATGAATCCATCAAGGATTGTCAATCCATCAATTAAGAAGTACGCTACTGGTATCTTCCATGAATCGTCAATAGCAACAACCATAAGGACCAAGGCATCTTTGGCTGGTGGTAAACTCTCATCGACGACGCCACAGCCTAGGTCCACGTATCCATGGAATTTCCCAGCAGCATATTCCACATGCTTACGTATTGACACTTCATCCATCATGAGAGCACACAAGGTTTCCTTTCCCTCACGTTTCCTTTCTTCGACACAAGACTTGATGGCAGAAAAGGCTGGTTGTGTGAATCCAGGATCTGCAGAGATGTTGCTGTACCACGACCGGATGGTTTCGGGATGTGGCAAAACAAGGTCAAAGCATTCACGCACATAAGCTTTAGCGGAATAAAAATGCAGAGTCATTGCGAATGAACGCAATTCCTCTGACACTTTTTGCTTTTTCCTCTGTTTAACTCTGATGAGTATTTCTTTTGGCACTCCACTAAAAGAGGCTTCCAGCATCTCAGCACAACCTGTTGAGATGAGCATTTTCTACTTCAGCTCACTGATAACCTCAGTTAAACAGTTAATTTGTCTTTTTAAACGTGTGGTGGTCTTTTGTTTTTCTAATTAGAGTTTTTTGCGACAACTTACCAATTTTTTACCCATTTGGTTTATTTTAACACCTAATTTGCGCTTCAGCTTATTGGGAGATGCAAAATAACTGTGGTCAGCAGTGGTTGAAATGATGTTGTGATTTGCAGTGTTTTGTGCATGTGAATCCTCAACACACGGTTCCAGTGTCTCATCATGGTGATGAAGGAGTACATCTGACACAAAATGTGTTTCCTCGTGCACCTCCTCCATCACAATGTTGTCATTATCGTCCGATAACTCTCTGACACTTGCACCTTCCTGTATTGTAGTCTCATTGGTGGTGCGGTGCTTTAATTTATGGTAAGTGTGGTCAGCAGAGGCCGAAATGCTGTCACTCACTTCAAAATGTTGTACCTTTGTGTCCTCAACACAATGTTCATCATCATTGTGATGAAAGATTACATCTGACAACAAATGTGTGTCATTGTGCACTTCCTCCATCACAATGTTGTCATTAACCTCTGATACGCAAACAGTGTCACTTACCTTCGGGGCCATACTCACCACCTGTGTCCTGGATGTTGTGTGGACGCAGGGGAAGGCAAAAACAGTCGGGACAGCAGATGATTTCAGTTTTCTGAATGTGTGAAAACACTCATCGGTGAAATGTAGAGCACATATGCGGGAGTTGGAGTTTGGCTTCCAATTCTTGCGATTGATCTTCTTGACCCATTGACACATCCTTGCTTTGTCATGGCGTGGAAAACTGTAACCATATTTATGTCACATCTTAATTGTATGTATTATCCCTGCTATTACATTCAGGGTTAAATTGACCCCTTTTTAAGTTTGAAAATCTAGGGAAAATACTGTAAAGTACACACACACACACACACACACACACACACACACACACACACACACACACACACACACACAAACACGGTCTGTTGGGAGGTAAACGAGGTAAACATGCACTATGTCACATTGACCAAGGAATATTTAATACATTTAACAGGAGGGTTAACTAGGTATTAAAATTCACTATTCAACACAAAAACAACTACTTATATGTTGTTCTTTCATAATTATTTTTCAAATCTAACCCATAGATGTATGAAGAGAGTGGTAATCACAGATTAGCAATTGTTAAACAATTTGTTAGCATATTATTCAGCTTGCTAGCATTAGCCTACTTAAAATAATATCTTATATATTTATAGACTGTAAGTGATTATGTTTTTTTTCACATACCTGTACATAGAAATCTCAGAACCACTCCCTTCACTTCGGTTCACACAGTTGTAGGCAACACAAGAAGGCATTTTGCTGCGAAGACAAAGAGATTTGGATTGCCGACACAGGAGATGTTGGAAAGAAAGGCTGAGTTTAGCGCAGCCCAGACCTAAATCCCCCGCGCCCCTCCCCTTCACACGAGGTCACGTTCAGTGTTCACTGCCACTTCACTGTCTGAGGCTAAGACAAAGCTAACTTCAACTAAAATCAACAACTTTGACAGTTTGCTCCAAAAGGTAAGAGACGGAAACATATTGATTTTGTAACCTGCCTCCTTAATGTCTGTATGTATGTAACATGTTCTCATATAAAATAGTAAAATAAGCCAAACTACTCAACAGCAACCACTACTGTGGCTAAGCTAATGTTGGGTGTTTGCTCATTCGTTTTCCATACTTTTCATAGTTAACCAAAATGCTAGAAATGTATGCATGCCAGCAGTTCTGCAATGTTAACTCTGTATGCATTAGCTAACTTTCTAGAAACCAGACTTTGAATTTATAATTAGTTTTATATATTTTTATTATTTAAAATCTATAAATGTGAGATGAAAAAAATAAAAATGACATATCTTTGTCACAACAAATGTCCAATGCAATGTCTCTACCATTGTAAACCACGATGCATACAGAATCTTCAAGAACACATATTATTTTTAAAGAGGCGTGAAGAGCTAATCATTTGTACTTTATTTATAGATGGCAGAAATAGTCGGATCAACATCCAATCCAATCCTGAAGGAGAGTGGGCAGCCCGCCATACTTGGACAAGGTGCTGTATAGTTCTTAAAAGCATTTGTATTCATTTTGTTTCAGTAATTCGTTGATTGCATGCCCTTTAATTTCATATGTACCTTATTTTTACATCTGATAAGTGAAATCAGTTGATTGTGACCTTATCACAAAAAGTCAGTGACTTAATACATCCTGCTTCGTAATAATGCATGCAATCGTCATGAGTCATGCATTAATTCATGTAATATTAATATATAATCTTAATCCTTATAAAGTTTCATCATGATTCTATATACAATTATAGAGTTATATGTAATATAATATAAACATTAAACTTGTGTAGTCTTCGTAAAACAATATGACAACTCGCCTTTTTCTAAAAGATGATCACCACTAACCACTTTTTTTTCCTTTTTCAATATATTTTATTCTATCAGGTCCCAATGTGTGGATAATAGGGAGCAGCTACGTTCGACATGGGGAAGAAAGAGCCAGACACACCATGGGAAGCAACCTGGGTCTCAATTGCCGTGTGTGGTGGTTTGGCAAGGGTGGTCTGAGATGGAGGAACCTTCTTCCCTTTTTCTATCAGTCCTTGAGAGGAAGAACAGTCCCGGATGTCCTGCTCATACACTGTGGCGGCAACGACCTTGGCAACATCAAAGGTGTGGAGCTTGTCACAGCGATGAAGCAGGACCTGCTTTCCCTCAGTGACAACTTCTCAGAGATGAAGATAATTCTATCTTCTATCAATGAGAGATGTCACTGGAGGAAAGCCAATCCGGGAAAGCTGAACAAGGCCAGAATGTGGGTGAACAGAGAGATGGGTAAATGTGTTAGTGGTTTGGGTGGAGAGAGTGTAAGGCATCCTTGCATTAAGTTTGACTGCCCTGGCATATTTCTAAGAGATGGAGTTCATTTCACCAATTTGGGAAATTATATGTTTTTAAGTAACCTTAAACAGTCCCTTGAGGCTACAATCTAAAGTGGTTCTGCAATTTGGATTCTAGCCTCAACAGGATATGTATATTTAACAAAAATAACTTTTAAATTTGACAGGGCAGTCCTCCTTGTAAGGATGTCTTCACTTACTCACACTATTTTTTTTAAACGTGTAATTGAATTAAACTGTTCACTCACATTCTGTGTTCTTCCTCTCTCTTAAACTTTAGTCCCCCTTTCTTGTTTCTCTCTTTCCCTCACTCATCTTAGTCCCCTTGTCTTTTTCTCTCTTTCCCTCACTCATCTTAGTCCCCTTGTCTTTTTCTCTCTTTCCCTCACTCATCTTAGTCCCCTTGTCTTTTTCTCTCTTTCCCTCACTCATCTTAGTCCCCTTGTCTTTTTCTCTCTTTCCCTCACTCATCTTAGTCCCCTTGTCTTTTTCTCTCTTCCTTCACTCATCTTAGTCCCCCTTGTCTTTTTCTCTCTTTCCCTCACTCAATCTAGTCCCCTTGTCTTGTTCTCTCTTTCCCTCACTCATCTAGTCCCCTTGTCTTTTTCTCTCTTTTCCTCACCTCATCTTAGTCCCCCTGTCTTTTTCCTCTCTTCCCTCACCTCATCTTAGTCCCTTGTCTTTTTCTCTCTTTCCTTCACTCATCTTAGTCCCCTTGTCTTTTTCTCTCTTTCCCTCACTCATCTTAGTCCCCTTGTCTTTTTCTCTCTTCCCTCACTCATCTTAGTCCCCTTGTCTTTTTCTCTCTTTCCTTCACTCATCTTAGTCCCCTTGTCTTTTTCTCTCTTTCCCTCACTCATCTTAGTCCCCTTGTCTTTTTCTCTCTTTCCTTCACTCATCTTAGTCCCCTTGTCTTTTTCTCTCTTTTCCTCACTCATCTTAGTCCCCCTGTTTTGTTTCTCTCTTTCCCTCACTCATCTTAGTCCCCTTGTCTTTTTCTCTCTTTTCCTCACTCATCTTAGTCCCCTTGTCTTTTTCTCTCTTTCCCTCACTCATCTTAGTCCCCTTGTCTTTTTCTCTCTTTCCCTCACTCATCTTAGTCCCCTTGTCTTTTTCTCTCTTTCCTTCACTCATCTTAGTCCCCTTGTCTTTTTCTCTCTTTCCCTCACTCATCTTAGTCCCCTTGTCTTTTTCTCTCTTTCCCTCACTCATCTTAGTCCCCTTGTCTTTTTCTCTCTTTCCTTCACTCATCTTAGTCCCCTTGTCTTTTTCTCTCTTTCCCTCACTCATCTTAGTCCCCCTGTTTTGTTTCTCTCTTTCCCTCACTCATCTTCCCCAGCCTCACCCAGCTGTGGTGTGTCTGGTCTCTTTCTTCTCAATTTTGGATGTGGCCCAGGAGGAAGCGCAGCCACTTCAAGACACTGGTATGGGCCTACGTGCTGATGACACGACCGTCATCGGCCAGATCACAGACGGCGACGAGACGGCGTACAGAGATCTTGGTGCCAGGATAACAACCTCCATCTCAACGTCAGCTAAACCAAGGAGCTGATTGTGGATTGCAGGAAGCAGCAAAGAGAGGGACACACCCCCATCACCATCAATGGGACTACGGTGGAGAGAGTCAGCAGCTTCAGGTTCCTCGGGGTCCATCACGGACACAGCTGCACCGCCCTTAATCGTAAGGCTTTACAGAGGGTGGTGAAAACTGCACAGCACATCACCAGGATGGAGCTGCCATCCATGGAGGACCTTTACGGTGTGTCCACACAGCAGCTTTGACCAAATCTTGAAAATCCTGGAGCTGGGCGTGTCTGACAGCTTGGGGATTTCGCGACCAACAACCAATCACATGAATATCACATGAATATCCCGCCCCCGACATACAAAGCAAAACAACCCGGTTCTTCTACACTATTGTCAAATAGGAAGGGCTATGATGAACATTTATTTTTTTAACATTTTGAACATTTATGAGATTAATGTTGATGGTGCTATTTTATGCTACATTCCATGCTGGCTAATGATACTGTCTATGCTTGCTAGCAACGAAGTAAACTAGCAACGAAGTAAACTGGATATAAAATCCCCAAACAAGCGAAAACCTACCAGTTTCACCCACTGCCTCTGCCACCTCCCTCCATGCCTGGTTCCTCCGGTTTGTATCCCGGTAAGTAAATAGGGACTGGTCATAAAGAACCGGGTGATTTGCTACCGCAATAACTAACTTCTCCTCCATTTTTGTGGAATATAGAAATGAAATGCGGGTCTGGTTCTCCCAGCTTGCACGCGGTTTGATTGGCTAGCGCTTGAACTGTCAGATTTGCATAAACGGATCTGATTGGCTGTCGCTTCCAGCTCAGCCTCAAAAGTTGAACATTGTTCAACTTTGGAATCCTGAACATCCTGGAAATCCTGGAAATCTTCGCCTCGCCCCCCCACAATGCAATTCGGCGACAAGCGAGGGAAAGTGACGTCATCCCCATTCAAAGTCAATGGGCGGAGACGCGCTGGAAGCGGTGGACAAATCGCCAAAAGCTGCTGTGTGGACGGGCCGTTACTCCCAGCGGCTCAGGAAGAAAGCCCTCAGTTTATGTTTATGTTAGAAATATTTTGGCACATTTATTCCTATTGCAGGATATTTAATTTCCCATGTACTTTTTAAATTAATAATAGTATGTTCATCTTGATGTTTAACTTGTAATATTGTAATCATCTTAGTTAGAAATGCTGTTTCCACCCCAACCTCTGCTGCTGAATGATTTTATATATTGTTACTTAAAGTGCTTGTCTTTGATATTATAATGATTACACCAGAAAGTCACTCTTTGTGAGATTTATTTGTTCATATTTTTCCCAGCCACAAGATGATTTCATTCATTGGAGGCCTCAAAGCTGGGTGAAGGTATTGATGCACGGATCAATGCAATCCTTTACAACAGCATTCCACTATGGTTGGGGATGTCTGTAAAAAAAGGAGAAATAATCTTAAACAAAACAAGTGTCTCAATATAGGGAAACAAACTGACAAAAACATACATTAGATCAGAATCAGAATAGATTTACATTGTTACAGCAGAAAAGAGCCTAAGACAGCCTAATGTTAATTAAAGTATGTATACAAAAAGTATTAAAGATTAAAAACAAAAAATTATAATAAAAAAAGTTACACATTTTACAAAATACACATCCTGTAACAGTTTGGAGGATTTAGCAGCCAGCTATATTACACAGTTTTAGTGGCATATATATATATACATGGTTGGTATTTAACAACAAGGGGTGTACTGTGATATTGGTATATGGAAACATTTTACACCTTTCCTTCAAGTATTATACGTTTTAGTTACTTGTTGGGTACTTAACATGAATAATCACAGTTACTATCCTTTTACTCCATCACATTTCAAAGAGAAATAGGCTATTGTTATTTTAACTCCACCACAGTAATCCATCATCAGCTTTACTTTTTAGATTGTTGGAGATTTGGAGGGATAACTGGTCCGCTTTTCAAATCTCCGCGCGTTCCTATGAAGCTGGTTATAATACAGGAAGGAATCCATAGCTACAAAGTAACCGTTAACAATAATCTACTTTAATGGCAATATGACAATGCAATACAATCATTACAATACAACATGATATATTACAGTTATATTGCAATGCTTAAGGAGTAATGCCGGCTTACTCCTGCTCTAGTCCGCATACTACAGAGCTACTTTCACCCGAGGGCAGCATGTGAAGAAGAGGCCGAACGCCAGGGATCCACCGGATATATACCAGAGTAAGAAGGAGGGGTTTGGTGTTAGGTCAGCTGGTCATCTTTTCAGGTCATCTCATTGGGAGACGCAACGCAGCAGGAAACGCAGCAGGAAACCAAACAGGCTCACTTTCCAACAAAAGGTCTCAAGGCCTGCATACCTACACCTCCCCCACAGAGCCATAAAACCCTGTTTACTCCAACCAGCCCAGAATGTTTATAGCCATTTGTAGTCCTTACATTTATGAAAGGATAAAACAGAGAAATCAATATAAAACACAAACACAGGTATTGTTTGAACAGTATTCACTTAACTGCTACTGTTGATAAGCACCAGAGAAACCCAAGGGACCTCTCTTAACATCACAAACACTGCAGCTAGATCTAAGTTGAATGCAAATCAGGACATGCTCTCACCTTCCCCCATCTTCCTTTGTCCTCAAAAACACATGTCAACAGGCCCCAAATGCAGCTCACAGTTTTACCCAAATTATTCTCATTTTAAGCTTATCCATAGTTTGCTAACATGAATAAATACAAATATAACTCTACAAATCCCCCTTTTTATCTCCTTCTCCAGAGATAAACTTAGACAAGGCATTTTGAAATATACCCACGGTCATTCTTTTCTACTGTGTCCGTAAATCCATCCGAAGCTGGTATTCAGAGTACTTGAAACCTTCATGGAGACAGAACACCACTTTCCATGGCAGTGAAGGAACCATGAGGGGGTAGCTGAGTGCTAGAATCATCAGCCCCCCCCCCCCCTCAGAGGAATAGCCCACAAGGACAGCTAATAGGGAGGGGGAGATGCAGCTTGCCCTTCACGGGTAGAACTGATCAGAGCGAAGTAGACTCCTCTGCTGCCTCGACAAGTTCCCTGTGCCGTCCTGGCTTGCCGTGTCTTTGTCTCCCAATCCGCTGACAGCAGCTTCTGGGCTGCCTGCTAGAGAGATGTCTTCCTCGTCCTCGTCCTCCGGCCCGCTGATGGCGGCTTCCGGGTCGATGCTGTAGAGATGTCTCCAGGGTCCTCCTTCTCCGGCCCGCCGATGATGCCTCCCGGGTCGTCTGCTGTAAGGATGCCTCCAGGGTCCTGCTCCTCCAGTCTGCTGCTTCCGAGTAGTCCACGTCTGCCAGGGCCACGTCCGTCCTGATGTCGTCCCCTGGTCCTAGTAGGTGGTTTCCCCGCCGCACACTGGCTCCCGTGGTACGAGCTGTCCCCCTTTTCTCCCAGGCAGACGGCATAAGAGGTCCGCTGGGTCACTCGGTCGGGGTCGGAGAGCCTGGGGTTGAGCCACTTTGTCCTCGTGCTTCTCGGGTCCCCCTTTTGGCGCCAGTGACCTGTGTGGAGAAATCTGATACAACTCCCTCAAGCCTACGCTCAGCTGTTTTGACCCACTTGGAGCCTCTTGGTGGGGTGTCTTGAAACAACAGCCGTCTGTGAACAGGTTTTCCAAATTAATTGTAGACCTCCTATCTGCCAGTGCAGCTTCAGAATCTTAATACTTGGATTGTGCCAACTAAATAAGAACCTCAACATCTTTAGGTAAACTAAATAACATATTTCAATAGCTCTGAATTTCTGACAAGCATCCGTGTTTATTTCTAAATGAAATCCTATTTAAAATCCAAATATAATATGAACTGCTAATGTTTCTGGTAAAGAAACACCCTAATGTTATGGATTCAAAAACAACCAAAATCACAATGCTAACAAAGTGAATGACTTCCTGGTGATACTGCTTCTACCTGTCAGTGCTTAGATATTATCACGCTGAAAAAATGAATACAGAATTCCAACAAACTGTCATCAAATGTCTTTCTATTATAAATTTAGATTAAATGTATATCCCTATAATGACCTAAATAATAAAGTATATGGCTCTTACTTCTTTACCAGGCTAGTTACAGGATGTTGTCTAAATTAAATTCTGTCTCAATACACTACTATGTTTTAGCTTTAACTGTAATATGTTCTTTCTACATTTCAAACCTCAGTTGCTCTAATGTCTGTTAAAATATTACAAAATTGTTTCATTATCACAGGTCAACTTCTTCGGTTTCACAGTAGCCCCTTGGCCACTGATTCTTTGTTACCTGTTATAATTCAAATCAATATTTAGAAACATCTCAACATTCATCAAACAGTATCTTATCCCCAGATATGGAGCAGGTTAATTACATTCAATGCTCAATCCTTAAAAAATGTAAATTGTGAATCTTACAGCCATGTTAACATTTATACATTATACTCACTCCCCCTTTTTACACATGAAATCATGTGTAACAAAAGCCTGTAATGGGAGGGGAACAAAAACTGTCAGGTAATTGGTTAGGGACATAACGAACATTATTATCATTATTTCCACAGTGAACACTTCAGTGAAAAGAAGTGTTCCTCTCCGTCCTTCAGGCCTAAAAGAAACAGAATCTTCAGCTTTTACATTTGCAAACCGCCAACTCATGTGAGAGGAAAATATCACATGTGCGGTTTCCCCTTTTTGTGGAATTTTTAGGAAACCTCTCGTTTCCCTTGGAGCTCCAAAATAATATGTTAGTCCAAAAACATGCTTGGTTAGTTATTGTTTTAGAATCATGCAGTTACACTGATCACATGCCGGCATTCATTCACACTCACACTGTCTGGTTGTCATGTCAAGTTTGGTCAGGTTCACCCCAGAGTCAGTCATCCACAGTGCCTTGTCAAGTTACACTGTCGGTCAGGGTCAAAGGTCAGTTGGTCTCCGTCTTTTTTGGCCATGTGTCGTGCTCTGCAGAGACTTTGACATTTCAGCATAGGCCAGTATCCTTTGTCTACAAAAATATGTCACGATTTCAACTATAATTTTCAAGATGATTCTCACTTGTCATTGGGACTTCCGCCTCCCACTTTTCCTGAAACTTGGTACAAAACTCACTTCCTTCGAGTACCACTACTAATTAAAATGTCTAATGATCTATTTCAGAAACTTTTGTACAATAACTATTATCTTGAGTCAAAACATTACTAGGATCTGTGTCGCTCTGCATTTCATAGCTCATTATAACTCTGGTCTACTTAAAAAACGATGTTAAACTCTTTAGCAGTGTGTGGAACCTTGGGTGTCCGAACATGCAACAATTACTCCCTCCTTTATCAAGGATTTAAAACCGAAGTCTGGTAATAACTATGCCACAATGGTGAAATCAACACTTTAGATTGGAATTTAATATGTGGCTTGGCACTAGCCATTAATACAAACAAAGATTTGTCCTATAGAGTGGTTCCTAAAACTATCCTTTTAATGGTGATCAATATTGTAACCAATGAGATCACTACTTTATTCACACGTGAATAAAAATGTCTTAAAGAATGAATTGTTAACATGATGAAAATATTGAAGAATATGGTTCTACTCTGTCAGTGTGTTTTAGGATGATTATCATCTTACTTTAATAGTTTCCTCTTTACTGCTATTTTTAATTTACCAAATGATTAATAAATCTTTCTGTCTTTACGTATTTATGAAGTTAATTCAAGTTATTTAAATGTGCGTTTCGTGAATAAGTGTGTTTATGTGTAACTCACTCATTCCCGTTCTCCTTTCCTCCTCCCCTGGTTTTCTCAAGCCGTGACCCCGGCCTCCTCACTTCTAATCGACCATGCCAACTCCTCTGATTCTGTCTTCTCTTCAGTCCATCAGCTGTTGAATCCATCCGCTGTAACTTTTGTAGGCAGCCATTGGCCCAGTTACATCTGCAGCCCCATCATGCCACTGTTGTTGCACTCCTCCTTTACAGTCTCTCTGCTGTTTTTATGGAGGGCGGATTCTGCTCTCATGTCTATTGTGCCAAATCTCGCGGCGCAGTTTGGAACTTCATGTCCTGTTTGAGGGACCGATGAGAGTATCTCTCTGTATGTCAGCATGCTGGTTTGGTTCTGGATGCCACAGGTGGAGATAGTTCTGGCTGCAGTCTTGATGTAGTCTTGTTGTTGTTGTTGGTTCAGCTCTGGTTCTCTGTCTGTACGATGGAGAAGGAGGAGTCTCCTGTTGGGTTAGGTCTCGTTGTCTGCTTGGAGGGTCGGGATCAAAGCCTTTCTAACTCAGAGGGGGAGTCCAGGTCCCGGTACACATTACCTATAAGAAGTCTAGCACACTGATGTTAAATAAATCCAACCCTTTCCACTCTGTCTCTTTCTAATCATACTATCTGTCTTAGTTGTTAAATGCCATCTAAACAACATAATTAATGTCTACTTATGATATTACAAAAACTAACTCCAAAAATTGTTTCATCCATTGTTACATATTTACCCAACACAACTCTGAAATACTTACATGTTTCCAGCATCACATATTCCACACACTATGAAAGAACATCTCCATATCTTCTCTCATTTTAAATCCCACTGTTACTTCGAACAATAGTAAACCTGCAGAGCACACCAATCGGATCACAGTAATGAAATTTGAATCAAGTGTAGGCCTATGTCTTCTTTCTGAACATTTATTTATATTGTCTACATTTGCAAACAGTTCGAGTGTAAAATGTGTTTTGCACAATGTATTTACACTCTACAGATTCTTGAGTTTACTCATCTCCTGGTGCTGTCGTTGTAAAAAATGTTCAATCCCTTATTGTTTTGTACCAGTTTACCAAACAATACCGGCCAGCAATGTAATGATTAAACTCTAAGCTCGCATAAGTTTCAAGGGTGTGATACCCCCTTTCAGCCACTAGATGGCAGCAGCAGAAGTTTCAAGGGTGTGATACCCCCTTTCAGCCACTAGATGGCAGCAGCAGAAGTTTCCAGACAAAGGGAAACGCTCTACCTTGGTTTAATATATAACAGACCTCTGGCTTTAAGCTTTTAGCATTGGTCTGTTATTTAAACCCCAGTTTTAAACGGCGACTCGATCTGATATATCGAGTTTTCAGGTTTTGCCGTGCAGGATTCAAACCTCGCATTCACACAAACTGCACCATTTCTACGCCACTCAGGAATATTCACCTGCAGATCCGCGCCAAACTGCTCTATTTACGTCACGCAGGACTTCCGTCTACCTGTCGATCCACGTTTACGTTTTGTATATAACTTTCCTAACATAGTAAAATATGCATTGTATATTCCATTTAAACTATAAAAACACTGTGAAACGCCTACAGACAATCCTAAAGTTTTAGCGTATCCAATTACAGACAGGCGACTTTCATCGTCTGCTTACCTTATTTGCAAAGTTGCAGAGTCCTGCTGATTGTCTGAGATGTTAGAAAGCGTCTGAATTCTTCCTCCGCTTCGTTATCTCTACACGTCGGGGTCACCATTTTGTTGGAGATTTGGAGGGATAACTGGTCCGCTTTTCAAATCTCCGCGCGTTCCTATGAAGCTGGTTATAATACAGGAAGGAATCCATAGCTACAAAGTAACCGTTAACAATAATCTACTTTAATGGCAATATGACAATGCAATACAATCATTACAATACAACATGATATATTACAGTTATATTGCAATGCTTAAGGAGTAATGCCGGCTTACTCCTGCTCTAGTCCGCATACTACAGAGCTACTTTCACCCGAGGGCAGCATGTGAAGAAGAGGCCGAACGCCAGGGATCCACCGGATATATACCAGAGTAAGAAGGAGGGGTTTGGTGTTAGGTCAGCTGGTCATCTTTTCAGGTCATCTCATTGGGAGACGCAACGCAGCAGGAAACGCAGCAGGAAACCAAACAGGCTCACTTTCCAACAAAAGGTCTCAAGGCCTGCATACCTACACCTCCCCCACAGAGCCATAAAACCCTGTTTACTCCAACCAGCCCAGAATGTTTATAGCCATTTGTAGTCCTTACATTTATGAAAGGATAAAACAGAGAAATCAATATAAAACACAAACACAGGTATTGTTTGAACAGTATTCACTTAACTGCTACTGTTGATAAGCACCAGAGAAACCCAAGGGACCTCTCTTAACATCACAAACACTGCAGCTAGATCTAAGTTGAATGCAAATCAGGACATGCTCTCACCTTCCCCCATCTTCCTTTGTCCTCAAAAACACATGTCAACAGGCCCCAAATGCAGCTCACAGTTTTACCCAAATTATTCTCATTTTAAGCTTATCCATAGTTTGCTAACATGAATAAATACAAATATAACTCTACAAGATGAAGATTTCAATCACAATTGATCATAATTCAAAATACATATATTTCTTTATATATTACCAAGTGGTTTCATGTACAACCCACACAAGTATCATGCTAAATGAAGCTCTGTTGCTTGGATATCACTAGAACCTGATGTCAGCGTAATATAAAAGTACATAACGATTGATGTGTAATTTAGCATAATTGACTAGCTAGCCGCTAGCTGCTAACTGCCGCCTCGTTAATATAAATCCAGTACCATGCTGTCATGAACGCGCAGCTGTTACGTGTACGAAAATTGACGTGCTTAATGTGAACGAGCCTTTGGTTAAAGTTGCGCATGCGCTGTGAGCGCACATACGGGTACTTCTCAGGCATGCCGGGTAATCTGTGACGTTTCACTCTCTCAAAAATTGGGCCATTTTGTCATCATGCGCTATTGAGCAACTCTCATAGGAATGAATGAGGCCCCGCCTCCCACGCTGTATCCAGTTATTATTATACATCCATGAGAGGCTTCTCAATACTCAAATTTCCCCTCCTCGACTCCCCTCCTCGAGACTTAGACCCGCCCACAGGAGATGCGAGCGGAGGACCGAGGAGGGGAACCGAGGAGAGAGGAGGGGAAGCAGCAGACGTTTAAAGAAATGAGAACTCCTCTCCTCTGAGCGGTCATTTAAAAGAGACGTCCGTTCATTATTACGTGGCAACAGCTGCATCAGCTGTCGAGTGTTTTGTCATAGCGCTGTATCTCTGTTAGATCAGCTGAACATTGTTCCCCCACATATTTACTTTGAATTCATTGAGAGTGCGGTATAATGAGACAATAACAGGCTACAGATGCGGACACACACACACACATATATTTATATAAATATATACAATTTAAAGTATGAGAGCACTCTCATAATAACGTAACCCAATCAGAGACTGATATATCCCCCCCCCTCTCTCTGGTCGCTGAAATGGGGAATTGAAATTACGGGCCAAAAGTTGTATTTACAAGTAGGCCTATTAAAAGTAAGCAGAGGACACCAAACCAACTGAGACCCGTCTGTCCGCCGCATTTACGCACTGTACGCACTGTACAACACACACCTACACACTGTACCACACACACCTACACACCTGCTGCTCCTAAAGCATAATCAGGCTACAGCCGTTGTGTATTTTATTATGTGAAGCACTAAATGGTCTTAGAAAAATATCGACTCTTTGTTTGTAGATATCTACTAAACTAAAGCAAATAAAGAGAGTAGGCCTGTTATACTGAGTGATATATATTATACACACTGCTCTGCTTTCTGCACGGACCTCACAGCTGTTCTCTCTGGAAACATCGCGACGCGATGAAAGCAGTTTCTAAAATAATATCCAGGGGATGCATGCAGAGCTGTCATTGGCTGAGATAAGTCCGGCCGTGCGTCACGCCTCCACCGTTCCCGGAAATGCATCCGTGGAGGAGCCGTGGAGGAACCATCAGTGTATCCTCGGTTAGAGCTCCTCCAGAGAGCCTCCTCGACGCTCGATGCTCGGTCCTCGGTGTGCATTTAGAGAAATGAGACGTCCTTCAAAATGGCGTGCTGAAATTCATTTCCGGGTCACTACCGGAGGACCGAGGACCGAGGAGTCGAGGAGGGGAAATTTGAGTATTGAGAAGCCTCTATGGTCTCTACCTGACCGGAGTCACGCTGTGTGTGGCCGTCAGGAAACACGCTGTTAACAAGTAGTTCCAGCAAACATCCACTGATAAACTACGATGTTAACAATCTCATGATGACCTCATATGTTTTTAACTTAGGATCAAACCTGTGTTTAGTCTAGAAAAAGGTAAACATGTGCATTTTATTATAAAGTTGTGAATATTTACAGACCGTTGCCAAAACTAAGAAGCTTATAAACATCAGGTTTAAAACTAAAAGAGCTTTGAAACACAATGAAAGATGTTTGGAGTTTTATTTTAGTTATTAATTTTTCAGTTACGGCATTTCCTGTTTCTGCCGGAGAGAGGGGAGGCCGTCCCATAGCTTGCTGCTGTGTTTACTCCCTCCATCTGACAGGAGGGAGCCTCGTTGAGCTGCTAGTGAGGCAACAGACGAAGTTCACTCCATCACGGAGGGGTAGGGTCGAGGGAGTGGTTTGGGATTGGGCCGACTCTTCAAAAGAAGAAAGCCGCTCTCCAACCCGCCCCTCCCCCTCTCTTCTGTCTGTCCGCAGAATCAGAAGTCCTTTATTGGTCCCACAGAGGGACATTAACATGGTTACAGCAACAGTGGAGATAGATGCTGCTCCCAGACCGTAGTGGAGGAATACAGGGGAGGACTCTCTGCAGTCTTCCCGGACTGAAGCACCAGGCTTCGGCTTCAATAACCCACTCTG
Source organism: Gymnodraco acuticeps (assembly GCF_902827175.1). Classification (NCBI taxonomy): domain Eukaryota; kingdom Metazoa; phylum Chordata; class Actinopteri; order Perciformes; family Bathydraconidae; genus Gymnodraco; species Gymnodraco acuticeps. The sequence goes on from NW_022991499.1 coordinate 114,813, forward strand.
AAATGAGGCAGACAGGCAGGCTGTTCCTTGGGAGGTCGCTGTGTTTCCTCAGGACTTAGTTATACAGCTAACTGGAGACAGACTGATCACTGCTGCTACTCCCGCTCTCTTCCGGACACACACTACGCTCGCTCACTCTCGCTCTACACATGCACGCGCCACACCTCCCTCTCTCTCTTAAAGGGATAGGCGACCCCACTCTGCATCACCCTGCTATTATAAGAGAGATAGAGAGAGATATAGAGATAGAGAGAGAGATAGAGAGCTAAATAGTGTTAGAAATTAAAATCAATGTTGATATGGCGTAATTTGAATTAAATACACTATTTAATTTAAATCAGTTTTATTCTTATTTTGTGTTCGGGCGGCAGACACCCGATCCGTTTTTAAGAGTGCGCTTAAGACCTTCCTTTTTGATAAAGCTTATAGTTAGGGCCAGTGGTGTAGTGGGGATTTTTTTACTGGGGGGACGCTATTTTAATTAGGTCATCCCAAACAATGCCACACAAGTGCGCAGCACGCGCGCAGTGCACTCACAAAACGGGCAGACAGGTCCACAGAAACGATCGGGATGCTTCCTACTTTAGTTACTGTACTACAAAAAGCAGACGGCGCTGCGCTCAACACACACACAGACTCAAAACCATGGACACACTGGCACATAAGTTACATAAACAATTTATAGGCCTAAATAAAAATTGCATAAGCTACAGTATTGCAATTAAGCAGACAGCGCTGCTTCTCTCTATCTCCACTTTCAAAATCTATTTAAAACTCATAACAAACAAAATTCCCAAAGTTGTCCTGAAATTAACTTATTAAATAAACGAAAAATATAGCCTACTTATGCAAACATTGAATCTGGACTTGAAATTATTCTGATTAGGCCTAGCCTACATTGCAAATAAGCAGACAGCGCTGCTTTTCACACACACACACACACACACACACACACACACACACACACACACACACACACACACACACACACACACACACACACACACACACACACACACACACACACACACACACACACACACACACACACACACACCGTTTTGAAGACTGATAAATCCTTGTTTCCTCCGACCCATCTCCTCTGCTCCGTCCATACCTCTGGGAAAGGTGAGCTTGAGCTAGCCAGGGGGACGTTGCTAGCGCAGCTAACGTTAACGTTAGTGCTAGCATTATCCACGTCTTTAGGCGGCTCTTCTGATGATGTAGTGCTAGTAGCAGCTTCACTTGTAGCTTCGGTGCTGCTAGCCTCTTTCTTCTTGTGAATTATATTCTTTTTAGAAAAGAAGAAGTCAAGTAAAAAATGTTTGCCTGCCATTATAGAGCTTTTCCGTTAGCGTTCTTGAAGGAAAGAGCTGCCGCAAAATCGTCGGGCGGCGAGCTGGCCGTGGGTGTGTCACTGACACACCCCCTGCTCGCCACGGGGTCATGAGCGTGATGACGAATCATAATTTTTTAAGGAAATCGTTTTTATTTTGTATTATAATTAGGCCTACTGTGAAATGTATTATGTTTGTCATTATTACAACAAATACACACTTGCAACTGATAAGACTGGCAATGATTTTATATTTATTAGACTATTGAAAAAAGATCATGCTTCAAATAAGTGGGGGTACGGCGTACCCCCTCGTCCAACGCCCACTACACCACTGGTTAGGGCTGATTAGATTCAGCCCCTAGTTTTGCTGATATAGGCTTAGTTTTCTTCCTTCTCTCTGTCTATACCTGTGTGCTCTCATGTTCCGATTAACCCAGCTTCCCCAAATTTCTGTTTGGTGTCTATCTACGGCAGGATCCGGAGTCGTGGATGATCCTGTTGCTGTGATCCTGAGTCCTGGATCGCAAGCCCTGGATCTTGGCTGTGCCTGTTGCTGTGGTCCTGGCAGAGGTGTGGACTCGAGTCACCAATTTGATGACTTTGGACTCGACTTGACAAAATCACAAAACACTTGCGACTCGACTTGGACACCAATGACTCGGGACTCAACTTGGACTTGAGGTGACTTGATAATTTAATTCAGGGGTCTCCAACACGCCGATCACGAGCTGCCGCTAGAAGAGCAGACTCCAGTCGGGGGGAGCAGAATCTTCAGCCGCTGTGAATCCTTGCAGGCAGGGGCGGGACTTTATTTTGGTGAGCCACCATGCGGCCAGTCATATGCGAGGACACACTAGGATCATACCATTATGTGAAAGAAGGGTGGGGGGCAGATGCTCCAAAGACAGCAGGTGTAGTGGTACAGGCCAGCTATGAGCGACGGGGAGCTGGATTTAAATGCAAGCGCGTCGGAAAAAGTCAAGAAATTAGCGAAAACCGAAAAAAGAAGCAGCATCTGGCTGCTTTTCAATGATATTGGAGAAAGCAAAGCTGAGTGCAGGATTTGTAAAATGAAAATAACCTTCAGAGCAGGGTTTTTGTTTGGTAACCACTCAGGATTTATTGTCAGAGGTTCAGAAGTTCAGATCTTGTACTTGAGTAAAAGTACCTGAGTGTAGGAATACTCGGTTACAATAAAAATATAAAAGTAAAAGTAGAAAAGTATTAGCATCAAAATATAGTTAAAGTACCACCTGCAGAGGGATCTAGATTCAGAGATTGTTAGATATTTAAAGGGATAACTGATCCGCTTTTCAAATCTCCGCGCGTCCCTATCAAGCTGGTTATGATACAGGAAGGAATCCAGAGCTACCAAGTAACCGTTAAACAATAATCTACTTTAATGGTAATATGACAATGCAATACAATCATTACAATACAACATAATATATTACAATTATATTGTAATGGTTAAGGAGTATGCCGGCCTACTCCTGCCCTGGTTCGCGTGCTGCGGAGATCCTTTCGGTCGGGGCAGCATGTGAAGAGAGCCCGAACGCCAGGGATCAACAGGAGATATACCAGAATAAGAAGGAGGGGTTAGGGGTTAGGTCAGCTGGTCATCTTTTCAGGTCATCTCATTGGGAGCCGCAAAATATGCTGTATCACAGTGACTCAGCGCTGGCCAGCAGAAAACCAAACAGGCTCACTTTACAACAAAAGGACCATTGTCTTTCTTATCTGTGTGACTCAATTCTCAAGGCCTGCAGGATGCGCATAATTAACTTAGGAAGAATTTAGCCATTATATCTAATGGCTAACCAAGAGATCCTAAGCAGAATATACTCTCATCCACCCAGCCCCCCTGTCCTGCATACCTACACCTCCCCCACAGAGCAATAAAACCCTGTTTACTCCAACCAGCCCAGAATGTTTATAGCCATTTTTAGTCCTTACATTTATGAAAGGATAAAACAGAGAAATCAATATAAAACACAAACACAGGTATTGTTTGAACAGTATTCACTTAACTGCTACTATTGATAACCACCCGAGAAACCCAAGGGACCTCTCTTAATATCTATCTGGAATTTGCAACAAGACTTTCTGCCATTTCAAATGTAACACACTTCTTAAATATCAGATGATAATACCCTTCAATCCCCCTTTTTATCTCTTTCTCCAGAGATAAACTTAAACAAGGCATTTTGAAAGATACCCACTGTCATTCTTTTCTACTGTGTCCGTCCCCCAAACATTGTATAAATCCATCCGAAGCTGGTATTTAGAGTACTTGAAACCTTCATGGAGACAGAACACCACTTTCCATGGCAGTGAAGGAACCATGAGGGGGCAGCTGAGTGCTAGAATCATCAGCCCCCCCCCCTCGGAGGAATAGCACACAAGGACAGCTAATAGGGAGGGGGAGATGCGGCTTTCCCTTCACGGTGGAACTGATCAGAGAGAAGTAGACTCCTCTGCTGCCTCGACAAGTCCCCTGTGCCGTCCTGGCTTGCCGTGTCTTTGCCCCCCCAATCCACTGACAGCAGCTTCTGGGCTGCCTGCTAGAGAGATGTCTTCCTCCTCCTCCTCCTCCGGCCCGCTGATGGCGGCTTCCGGGTCGATGCTGTAGAGATGTCTTCCCGATCCTCCTTCTCCGGCCCGCTGATGATGCCTCCCGGGTCGTCTGCTGTAAGGATGTCTCCAGGGTCCTGCTCCTCCAGTCCGCTGCTTCCGAGTAGTCCACGTCTGCCAGGGCCACGTCCGTCCTGATGTCGTCCCCTGGTCCTAGCAGGTGGTTTCCCCGCCGCACACTGGCTCCCGTGGTACGAGCTGTCCCCCTTTTCTCCCAGGCAGACGGCATAAGAGGTCCCCTGGGTCACTCGGTCGGGGCCGGAGAGCCTGGGGTTGAGCCACTTTGTCCTGATGACTTTCAGCCAGACGAACTCTGCTGTGTCGGCCTCGTGCTTCTCGGGTCCCCCTTTTGGCGCCAGCAACCTGTGTGGAGAAATCTGATACAACTCCCTCAAGCCTACGCTCAGCTGTTTTGCCCCACTTGGAGCCTCTTGGTGGGGTGTCTTGAAACAACAGCCGTCTGTGAACAGGTTTTCTAAATTAATTGTAGACCTCCTATCTGCCAGTGCAGCTTCAGAATCTTAATACTTCGATTGTGCCAACTAAATAAGAACCCCAACATCTTTAGGTAAACTAAATAACATATTTCAATAGCTCTGAATTTCTGACAAGCATCTGTGTCTATCTTTAAATGAAATCCTATTTCAAATCTAAATATAATATGAACTGCTAATGTTTCTGGTAAAGAAACACACTAATGTTATGGATTCAAAAACAACCAAAATCACGATGCTAACAAAGTGAATGATTTCCTGGTGATACTGCTTCTACCTGTCAGTGCTTAGATATTATCACGCTGAAAAAATGAATACAGAATTCCAACAAACTGTCATCAAATGTCTTTCTATTCTAAATGTAGATGAAATGTATATCCTCATAATGACCTAAACAATAAAGTATATGGCTTTTACTCCTTTACCAGGCTAGTTACATGATGTTGTCTAAATTAAATTCTGTCTCAATACACTACTATGTTTTAGCTTTAACTGTAATATGTTCTTTCTACATTTCAAACCTCAGTTACTCTAATGTCTGTTAAAATATTACAAAATTGTTTCATTATCACAGGTCAACTTCTTCGGTCTCACAGTAGCCCCTTGGCCACTGCTTCTGTGTTACCTGTTATAATTCAAATCAATATTTAGAAACATCTCAACATTCATCAAACAGTATCTTATCCCCAGATATGGAGCAGGTTAATTACATTCAATGCTCAGTTTGAACATCTGGGTTGGGGCGGAAGGTTTCTGTCAATCCTTAAAAGAAAAATTTAAATTGTGAATTTTACAGCCATGTTGACATTTATACATTATACACACTCCCCCCTTTTTACACATGAACTCATGTGTAACAAACCCCTGTAATGGGAGGGGAACAAAAACTGTCAGGTAATTGGTTAGGGACATAACGAACATTATTTACAATTTGACATCCATTATCATTATTTCCACAGTAAACACTTCAGTGAAAAGAAGTGTTCCTCTCCGTCCTTCAGGCCTAAAAGAAACAGAATCTTCAGATTTTAGTTTTACATTTGCAAACCGCCAACTCATGTGAGAGTAAAATATCATCAAGTAGATTAGAAACGGGTCATATGTGCGGTTTCCCCTTTTTGTGGAATTTTTAGGAAACCTCTCGTTTCCCTTGGAGCACCAAAATAATATGTCAGTCCAAAAACATGCTTGGTTAGTTATTGTTTTAGAATCATGCAGTTACACTGATCACATGCCGGCATACATTCACACTCACACTGTCTGGTTGTCATGTCAAGTTTGGTCAGGTTCACCCCAGAGTCAGTCATCCACAGTGCCTTGTCAAGTTACACTGTCGGTCAGGGTCAAAGGTCAGTTGGTCTCCGTCTTTTTTGGCCATGTGTCGTGCTCTGCAGAGACTTTGACATTTCAGCATAGGCCAGTATCCTTTGTCTACAAAAATATGTATATATGTAGCGCTATCATTTATTAATTCACGATTTCAACTATGATTTTCAAGATGGTTCTAACTTTTCATTGGGACTTCTGCCTCCCACTTTTCCTGAAACTTGGTACAAAACTCACTTCCTTCGAGTAATGAGGCGAAGCCTGCGAGCTAGTTCAGGCAGTCAACTCGAGCACTTATGCTGCATTCATACATAACGCCCCTTGCCACTCTACAACCAACCAAACAGAGTCTCCTTAATATGCTGCCCTATTTAACCTGCCAGATCTCTCTCCATGCATTGCTTGCTGCTGCTATTGCTGCAGCTACCTCTACGTCGCTGCTGCTTGCCTGCCGGTGCTGTCCTTGCAAATGTCTATTGCAATCTCCGACTCTGGAACCGAATCATCATACGCAAGAAGCCGTAAAAAATGCCTCATTCCCGAAACACAGGCTAGCTCAGAGCATGGTTCAGACGCCGCTGGAACGAGCCACAGCTCCCGCACGACACACATTCAGGTGTCCCTTCCGTCCTCATCTGGAGTAGCTTTTAATATCCTTTGGGCCAGAGGAAGTCCCGAGTTCTACGCCAGCTCCGGTAACAACCCCTCTCTTGTGTGTCAGCTAAGAGTCGCACTGTCTCTCGGTCGGTGGGTATTTAAACACCAAAAAAGGCAGGAGCAAGCTGACTCCGGCATTCCCAAAGTACCTGCCATCCTGTCCTACCTTCTCGAAGTAAAATCAGCGCTTGAAGCCTTTAATTGCACGATATATTCCCGTGAACAAACTCGATTTCCTCTACCTGCAATGTAAACAAATGTTTCTACTTCCGCATTCAACCACTTTGTGCCGCTGACGTCACACTCCCGAGGATTCTGGGAATTGGAGTCCCAGATCCAGCCACGAGTTCTTGTTTCCGGCCCTTGCAGCAGCAGTTCCTTAAGAATCGCATCTTGGCAGGTATATAATACTGTTCTGCATAAGCAATGTTTTATTATGGAAATATTTGGCCTGCAGTAAGTCATATTTGAGGCAATTATACAGAAGTTGTATGTGTATAAGTATTTATACTAGGCCTACTATAAATCAATGAAATTAAAAACGGAAATAAATTAATAATTTCCATCACGTGAATATGAAGGGAAGCTCGATACATTTTTCACCATCATTTTAGACTTCAATCTCCTACAGTGTCTTTTCTATGAATACCATGAATCATTCTCTGCCAAGCGGCCATGTACATTTAATCACCTACCAAGGAAGAGTTTTTCCTCACAGGAATTAAGCTCTACCTGCAATATTCTGCCCCTCTCTGGGTGTGCCTTAGGAGGCTTCATGCTGCAAATCGTTTCCAAGCTCTTTCTAATCACAGATGTTCGTCAAATGACCTTATCACAGGCTTAAATCAAGGTTTCTTAGCAGGTTATGCTGGCTCCCAGGGACCCATGTCTGTTGAAACCTGCACTGAAGACTGAAGTTTGCACTGAAGGAGCCAGGAGTATTACACGTGCTGCTATTTAAACGTTTAAAAACACGACCGGCCCCTAGCCTAGTGCTAGGAGGAATTATTCTAGCAATGTTTCTTTATTGAGCCGTTGGTTCCTCACGATTATTCTGTTAAGAGTATTATTAACTACTAAAGATTTGTCCCTGTTTCTTTGCTCTGTAGATGACATGGCAGGGAAAGCAGACATCCCATATGCCTTCTGTGGCATATATATTTTAAGGTTTTACAATCAAATGTGCATTTGGTTCCCATAGTAGCCCACGTTTCTTCGACACCTCATCAGAAGCATTATGCTGGATTCTCTGCAACACCTGTAAGCACCCCTTGGTGTCCATCATTTAACCATTTCCTAGTTGTTAACTTTCCCAGATAACACTTTTCAACAGCTAGGCCTGCCTCTTTCAGAACAGGAACTGGAAGCCCTTCCACACGTCTAGAATTATCTGTATCATTCTTGATAGTGTGCTGATGCAAGCTTCACTGCCACCAGACAAGCTGTCCCGCATCAGAACAGCCATAATTACAATTAATGTTATTTATTTAGCGCCTTTCCAAATGTTCAAAGTGCTCTACGTCATACTACATATTAGACTTGTAATACATTCAATACTGATTACTGCCTTCAATTATTCCGGCGCAAACTGAAAACTCATCTCTTTCGACTCCACTTCGAGCGATAGAACTATTAACAAAGCACTTTTATACTAATAAAGGACTGGCTTATCTAAAGCCAGTTGAGTAGCACTTGAAATGTTTGGCTCTATGAAACCTGATGTACTTTATGATTCTGTTTTCTTCAAGGTTGTGTCTTCCTGGTCGAATGTACTTATTGTAAGTCGCTTTGAATAAAAGCGTCAGCTAAATGCAATGTAATGTAATTATGGTCTCCCACTGGTAGTCTCTCTAAAAAAGATGTTTTATATTTATAAGGGACAAGCGCTAGCCTTTCTGTTCAAACCTTAAGGCACCATAGTCTTAGGTCACGTTCACACCTGCTTGGTTAGTGCTATTGAATCGGTCCCTGTAGCGTTAACCCCTTGATGCGGTTCGTTGGATTGGTGTGGAAGCAGTCCGATACCTCTGCTCCGCTAAAAGAGGTGGTCTCGGGTCGCTCGCTAGTAAAACTCTGGAGAGGTTCATTGCTGGTGTGACGCAGTCCGCATCAAAACATGGGAAACAAATATTTGTGCGTCATCGCTTGTTTTGCTATCTATGCTGTGTGCAACATCCAGTAATATAGGGTCATGCATTCATTCTGGTGACTGCTTACCTCACTGGTCCCCTGTGTACAGAGAAAAGGCAGTGGTACAATCTCATCAGAGCCACCTGTCATCGGTGAAACCTCCTCACTGCATAACGTCTATGTGTTATAATGTTTTTAATGCACGTTGTCTGATTTATAATCCTATGCGCCGGCCGCAGAGTCTGTTGATGCACTCTCCAGATTAACAGCAGTATGAAAATAACCTGCCAATGCTCCATGATGCAGGCTACTGTAGAAATGGCTGGGATCTGCATTTTATCTGCTTAATGTCCCGCCAATTGTTGAAAAAGCATCTCCGTACAATGACTTTAGTTTACAGTTCATAGTCTGTGTGAGGTTGCCTGGGTGAACGCAAACCCAACCTTCTGCAAATGAAACGATGTAATACACTTGCGTCTGGTGTAAAGATGCGGACTATTCGGCATGAATGCAATCTTAGAGATGGTTATTGCTCAGATCTTTGGTCCTTAGCCCCTCTGCGACGAGTGGAAGGTCATGTTCATTCTTTTATAATGACCTTGCGGTGTCCTCAGATCCGCTCTAGTTACTTACAAATGCTTCACCTTCTGCTGGTTCGGGGGATTTCACAATGAGTGGTTGCCCCACCAGCTTGCCATGCCCTGCGTTCAACCAAATGACTCTGGATCCACACGTCAAGCCCCTCAAGGATTTCCCATATTCTGCCTCCAACCAAGAGCATGATTCAAAGCATACAATTCAGCTTGGTACTTTATCTTCTTCTGTTCCAGCCTCCTCTGTGTACTTATGCAATAGATATAATAGTTGTTCATGCATTAATTGTATTTTCATTAGAATCCTGCAATCTTCAAGTGCTAAGTATTAAGCCACGCTAGAGTTCATTCATTTGCTCCTCAAGGGCCTTAAGCAGGCACGTCCTCCACGCAATGATAACGACTTCCTCTTAACTTTGCACCCGTGCAAAGGTTAATGTCTAAGTTCAGGCAAAGGGGTTTCACTATACATTGATAAACGTCAGATGCAGTTGTTACAGCTTTCTATTGGTTTCTCAGGTGGTGAATATACACAGACCTCTCACCTTTTAATCCTCAGCATAATCTCATCCTTACTGAATTAACTTTGGAGATCAAATATACACACTGTTTTGAAACATTCAATGTCTGACAGTTCTGTTTGGGGAGTCAAGGAACCCCGAATAATCATTGCTAAAACTAACACTGTTTTCTTTGTCCTTTATCTTCCATGCTGAACTTCTCGCATCATTGCCCTCTGACACATGGGTCGGCACCCATGTTTATTCGATGGCTGCAAACCCAACGATGATTGTTCTCCTCCAAGTTGCGTGAGCTCTGCCTAAGCTGCGACCTGCCCCCAGATCGCTATTCCCACTGTTTAAGAATCTGCACAGCCACAACCGCAGCTCTATATCCGCCTACCTCAACCCTGAGTATCCTGGGCCGTTGGTCATCTTCTGCCCACCAGCGCTATATCGTGCCTCACATGAATGAGATCCTTGCAGCACAAACAACCATGAGCTCTTGCACTACTCGATGATGAGTAACGTTCAAAGATGTATATCTGTAGAATTCTATTATTGCATACCGGGTGGTTGCTGGGTTAGATTATATTTATTTCATTATAGTATATTCCCCTCATAGCTGCATGCTTGGGGGGGAAAGCTCATTGTCGCTGCCTCAAAGACCTAGACACAGCAGTCTTGATAGGTAGTATATTCCCCTCAAAGCCGCGGTGCTGGGGGGGGTCGGCACTGGTCACTTCCAGGCCTACACATAGCAGTCTCTCTAGGTAGTATATTCCCCTCAAAGCCGTGGTGCTGGGGGGGGGGGGGGGGGGGGGGGGGGGGGGTCGGCACTGGTCACTTCCAGGCCTACACATAGCAGTCTCTCTAGGTAGTATATTCCCCTCAAAGCCACGGTGCTTAAGGGGGATGGCTTTTCGGGCTGTTCCCGGGCCTTCACATAGCAGTTTCATTAGGTAGCATATAGGTAGTATATTCCTCTCAAAGCCGCTGTGCTCAGGGAAGAATCGGCTCTGGGCTATTCCTTAGGCCTACACATGGCAGTCTCACTAAGTAGTATATTCCCCTTAAAGCCGCTGTGCTTAGGGGGAATGGCCACATGGCAGCTCGCCAGGCCCTCTACTTATCAGTCTTACATCACCAGCGTCAGGCTCGGGCTACGCAGTTTTGGGGGATAGTATCTGATCTCCACGCAGTTTTGGGGGTTAGTTATTTGATCATCACTCATCGTGCTATGTATATCTATGGAGTGATGATGCCCGAGCCTAGTCGCCAAACTTAACTATATGCTGCTTCTAATAAACATGTTAAAGGAACACGTGAGTTGTCTGACTGAACTACTACTACTGCAATCCATTTACACCTAATTAGTATTAAAATGTCAAATGATCTATTTCAGAAACTTGTGTACATAACTATTATCTTGAGTCAAAACATTACTAGGATGTGTGTCGCTCTGCATTTCATAGCTCATTATACTCATTTATAATTCTGGTCTACTTAAAAAACAATGTTAAACTCTTTAGCAGTGTGTGGAACCTTGGGTGTCCGAACATGCAACAATTACTCCCTCCTTTATCAAGGATTTAAAACCGAAGTCGTTTTATATTTCCATCTTAAAGCCCTCCTATGGTAATAACTATGCTACAATGGTGAAATCAACACTTTAGATTGGAATTTTATATGTGGCTTGGCACCAGCTCTCCCTTTAACATTATTAATACAAATAAAGATTTGTCTTATAGAGTGGTTCCTAAAACTATCCTTTTAATGGTGATCAATATTGTAACCAATGAGATCACTACTTTATTCACACGTGAATAAAAATCCCTTAAAGAATGATTTGTTAAAAGATTGAAGAATATGGTTCTACTCTGTCATGTCTCCCCCTTTATCCCTCAGTGTGTTTTAGGATGATTCTCATTTTACTTTAATAGTTTCCTCTTTACCGCTATTTTTAATTTACCACTTGATTAATTCATGGTTAATAAATCTTTCTGTCTTTACATATTTAGGAAGTTAATTCAAGTTATTTAAATGTGCGTTTCGTGAATAAGTGTGTTTATGTGTAACTCACTCATTCCCGTTCTCCTTTTCTCCTCCCCTGGTTTTCTCAAGCCGTGACCCCGGCCTCCTCACTTCTAATCGACCATGCCAACTCCTCTGATTCTGTCTTCTCTTCAGTCCATCAGCTGTTGAATCCATTCGCTGTAACTTTTTTAGGCAGCCATTGGCCCAGTCACATCTGCAGCCCCCATCATGCCACTGTTGTTGCACTCCTCCTTTACAGTCTCTCTGCTGTTTTTATGGAGGGCGGATTCTGCTCTCATGTCCCACACTCTGCTATTGTGCCAAATCTCGCGGGGCAGTTTGGAACTTCATGTCCTGTTTGAGGGACCAATGAGAGTTTGCCTCTTTGTCAGCATGCTGGTTTGGTTCTGGATGCCTCAGGTGGAGATGGTTCTGGATGCCTCAGGTCGTTGTTGGTTCAGCTCTGGTTCTCTGTCTGTACGATGGAGAAGGAGGAATCTCCTGTTGGGTTAGGTCTTTCGTCTGCTTGGAGCGTCGGGATCAAAGCCTTTCTAACTCAGAGGGGGAGTCCAGGTCTCGGGACGCATTACCTATAAGAAGTCTAGCACACTGAGGTTAAATAAATCCAACCCTTTCCACTCTGTCTCTTTCTAATCATACTATCTGTCTTAGTTGTTAAATGCCATCTAAACAACATAATTAATGTCTACTGGTGATATTACAAAAACTCACTCTAAAAATTGTTTCATCCATTGCTACATATTTACCCAACACAACTCTGAAATACTTACATGTTTCCAGCATCACATATTCCACACACTATGAAAGAACATCTCCATATCTTCTCTCATTTTAAATCCCACTGTTACTTCGAACAATAGTAAACCTGCAGAGCACACCAATCGGATCACAGTAATGAAATTTGAATCAAGTGTAGGCCTATGTCTTCTTTCTGAACATTTATTTATATTGTCTAAATTCCTTGTCTATGATGTGCAAACAGTTCGAGTGTAAAATGTGTTTTTCACAATGTATTTACACTCTACAGATTCTTGAGTTTACTCATCTCCTGGTGCTGTCGTTGTAAAAAATGTTCAATTCCTTATTGTTTTGTACCAGTTTTCCAAAATCAGTTCTAACTGCCGCGCCGTTTCTGGAAAGGTGGCGGTACGGCTACACAATGTGTAAGAAGGTGCCAACATGTTCCTTTTTTAACTTTGATTAATATACTGGGCTATTGTCGTTGTTACTATTAACGTGCTTCCCGTCTTCAATACCGGCCAGCAATGTAATGATTAAACTCTAAGCTCGAAGAAAAATGTCAAGGGTGTGATACCCCCTTTCAGCCACAGATGGCAGCAGCAGAGGTCCGCAGACAATTGCTCACACAGGTATTTTAGGTATAAATCACACCGATTTATTCCCCGTACAGTTTGTCCAGCTTTTATAATGTGATGTTTATTTCAACAGGCTAGTGGACCTCGAATGATGAAACCCAGATCGTGAAGAGCCCTTTATCACACGTTAGCTTTTCAAATTAAGTTTACAGACAAAGGGAAACGCTCTCCCTCGATTTAACATATAACTGACCTCTGGCTTTTAGCTTTCAGCCTTGGTCTGTTATTTAACCCCAGTTTTAAACGGCGACCCGATCTAAAATATCGAGTTTCCAGGTTTTGTCGTGCAGGAATCGAACCTCGCAACCAACAAACTGCACCGTCTCCACGCCACTCAGGAATAAACTACCTGTAGATCCGCGCCAAACTGCTCTATTTACGTTACGCAGGACTTTCCGTCTACCTGGCGATCAACGTTTACGTTTTGTATATAACTTTCCTAACATAGTAAAATATGCATTGTATATTCCATTTAAACTTTAAAAACACTGTGAAACGCCTACAGACAATCTTAACGTTTTAGCGTATCCAATTACAGACAGTCGAATTTCATAACAGGCGCCTGCGTACCTTATTTGTAGAGTTCGAGATGTTTGAAAGCGTTTTTCCCCGACCCATTCCGGTCGTCTGGATTCTTCCTCAGCTTCGTTATATCTGGCACGTCGAGGGTCACCACTTCTTAGAGATTTAAAGGGATAACTGATCCGCTTTTCAAATCTCCGCGCGTCCCTATCAAGCTGGTTATGATACAGGAAGGAATCCAGAGCTACCAAGTAACCGTTAAACAATAATCTACTTTAATGGTAATATGACAATGCAATACAATCATTACAATACAACATAATATATTACAATTATATTGTAATGGTTAAGGAGTATGCCGGCCTACTCCTGCCCTGGTTCGCGTGCTGCGGAGATCCTTTCGGTCGGGGCAGCATGTGAAGAGAGACCGAACGCCAGGGATCAACAGGAGATATACCAGAATAAGAAGGAGGGGTTAGGGGTTAGGTCAGCTGGTCATCTTTTCAGGTCATCTCATTGGGAGCCGCAAAATATGCTGTATCACAGTGACTCAGCAGTGGCCAGCAGAAAACCAAACAGGCTCACTTTACAACAAAAGGACCATTGTCTTTCTTATCTGTGTGACTCAATTCTCAAGGCCTGCAGGATGCGCATAATTAACTTAGGAAGAATTTAGCCATTATATCTAATGGCTAACCAAGAGATCCTAAGCAGAATATACTCTCATCCACCCAGCCCCCCTGTCCTGCATACCTACACCTCCCCCACAGAGCAATACAACCCTGTTTACTCCAACCAGCCCAGAATGTTTATAGCCATTTTTAGTCCTTACATTTATGAAAGGATAAAACAGAGAAATCAATATAAAACACAAACACAGGTATTGTTTGAACAGTATTCACTTAACTGCTACTATTGATAACCACCAGAGAAACCCAAGGGACCTCTCTTAATATCTATCTGGAATTTGCAACTAGACTTTCTGCCATTTCAAATGTAACACACTTCTTAAATATCAGATGATAATACCCTTCAAGATTAATGTGACCAATAAAGAGCAGTTTGATTATTAAGTATTATCCTGTTGATGGATGTCATTACATTTGTTGAAAAGCACACAATGACTTGTTTAAGACTCGTTTTGTCAAAGTTTAGGACTTGGACTTGACTTGAACTTGCCCATCCTGACTTGAAAAGCGCTTTATTAATGTTATGTATTATTATTATTATTATTATTATTATTATTATTATTATTATTATTATTATTATTATTATTATTATGTGACAGAGGAAGAATGGTATAATGTATGTAGAGTGCAGCATTCAACTACTAGGTCAAGGGTATGGAGGGAATTTGGCTGGAAAAACATAATCAGATACTTCATAACCCCAAAGATAAAAGGGAGGTATGCCCCGGAACAGAACGCATGTTGGAGGCAATGCGGCGAGGTGGGGGCAGACCACACACACATGTTTTTAAATGCCAAAAGATGAAGGGATACTGGGATGAAGTGTGGGGAGTATTGAAGGGGATATTAGGTTATGAGGTTCCTAAGACCGGCCTGATGTTATACTTGGGGAATCTGGTAAAACACACAGGGTGGGGACAGATACCTGATTAAGGTAACAACTACCAGAGCATGGTACAAAGCAGATCCACCTACGAAGATGGAGTAGTTCAGGAAATATTTGATATGGAGAGATTCACACACATATTGAGGGTCCAGGAAGGGACATTTGAGTCCAAATGGGAAAAATGGGTTGAATATAAAAGAAAAATGAACGACACCACAAATTGAGAGTTGGAACCAGACCATGATGTTGCATTAAAATAGGATAGAAAGCTTCCATGTCACTGTTGTTGTTTGCTTGTTTTTATTATTATTTGTATTTGTACTTTCTTTTATTCTTTTCTTCAATGGGTCTCTAATTCAATTGTATACTGAACTATATGCGGTTTTGTATGTTTATAAAAATGTCAATACAAATTTAAGTGAGAAAAAAAAAAGAAAAAGAAAGAATATATTTATTTTTTAAATATATATTTTTATTTATTTTTCATTTGTAATGAAAATCAAACATGTGGGAAGAGGGGGGGTGCCCCTAGTGCCCCTATGGGCCGGCCGCCACTGCATGTAATATAATAGAATATGATATTTACAAGAACAGAATATGAAATGAAATAATGTAAATTAAGAAACACATTAAATAGACCCAATCACAGTGAATGTTCAAAACTGAATTTGATAAATGTTTCTTTTTCATCTCACAGTGCACATATTTAAGTAATCATAACACAAAGCTAAAAGTTAACATGTTTTTCCTTTCTCTTTTCAAGAGTGCTTCAGAGGATGGCTGAATTCACAAAACGTGGAGAAGACCGAGAGGGCGAAGTTGGCCGGTTACTACATTTCACAAAAATACAGGACCTTGTGAAAAACGGAAAGAAACAATTGAAGGAAACTGTTTAAAAATATGAAGTAATGTGTGTTTTGAAAATGTTTGAAAATGTGTGTTAATGTTCATTGTGTGTTTTAAATTATGTTCCTGCTTCTAATCATTTGATGTATGAGAATTTATTTACAGACATTCTATACTTTCTGGTACCTTTCTGGTAAGGTAGGTGCTCTGATCTGAAATGATAGATGTTCATTGAGCTACTGCAATTGGGTGAGAGTGTTTCATCATCATATATGACCAGTTTAACCATCAAGTAATCCCAGTTAAAGTTCTACTCAAGATCATACCAGTCTGACCAGCTAATGGTGACCAGCTAGAACACTGTGACCAAACCAGCTATCCTGACCAGCTAATGGTGACCAGCTAGACCACTGTGACCAAACCAGCTATCCTGACCAGCTAAAGGTGACCAGCTAGACCACTGTGACCAAACCAGCTATCCTGACCAGCTAAAGTGTCCAAAACCCCTCTAAACCAGCTAACTAATCCAGCCTAATATTGACTGGACCAGCCTTGTTGGTCTAAGCTGGTTTTTTCAGCAGGGGTAGTGTGTATTCGTCATTCAAAAGAGGCAACCGGAAGACAGACTGCGTGATAACCGAGAGAAGAAGAACAGACTGCTTGATATAAACAAACAACAAATAGCGTGTGCGTTCCATGTTCACTCTACAGCGAGAAGCTCACAGGGCTTTCCCGAACCTGTGTCGAGAGCTGGAGTTAAATTAAATCTCAGATTTGTCTTCTTAATAGTTTGTTTGGGTCCCTCACTTCCGTTTCGCTTCTCATGCACTGATTCGCTAGCTGAACAGCCAATCAGAGTGATTTCGGTGGGTTTTCGGCCGAAAAGGTGTCGGCACGGCTGAAAAAACACGACGGTACGGGAAGCACCAATCTGAAACACCAATCTGAGTTAAAAGTAGTCAGAGTTGCAGCGAACCTGCAGGTTTCTGGGAGTTTGTTCCAGATATTTGGAGCATAATAACTGAACGCTGCTTCTCCATGTTTAGTTCTGACTCTGGGGACAGAAAGTTGACCAGTCCCTGAAGACCTGAGAGATCTGGATGGTTCATAATTTAGCAGGAGGTCAGAAATGTATTTTGGGTCTAAACCATTCAAAGCTTTATAAACGAGCAGCAGTATTTTTAAATCAATTCTTTGACACACAGGAAGCCAGTGTAAAGACTTCAGAACAGGAGTGATCCACTTTCTTAGTGTTAGTGAGGAACCAGTGTAAAGACTTCAGAACAGGACTGATCCACTTTCTTAGTGTTAGTGAGGAACCAGTGTAAAGACTTCATAACTGGACTGATCCACTTTCTTAGTGTTAGTGAGGAACCAGTGTAAAGACTTCAGAACTGGACTGATCCACTTTCTTAGTGTCAGTGAGGAACCAGTGTAAAGACTTCAGAACTGGATTGATCCTCTTTCTTAGTGTTAGTGAGGAACCAGTGTGAAGACTTCAGAACTGGACTGATCCACTTTCTTAGTGTTAGTGAGGAACCAGTGTAGAGACTTCAGAACTGGACTGATCCACTTTCTGAGTGTTAGTGAGGAACCAGTGTAGAGACTTCAGAACTGGACTGATCCACTTTCTTAGTGTTAGTGAGGAACCAGTGTAAAGACTTCAGAACTGGACTGATCCACTTTCTTAGTGTTAGTGAGGAACCAGTGTAGAGACTTCAGAACTGGACTGATCCACTTTCTGAGTGTTAGTGAGGAACCAGTGAAAAGACTTCAGAACAGGATTGATCCACTTTCTTAGTGTTAGTGAGGAACCAGTGAAAAGACTTCAGAACTGGATTGATCCACTTTCTTAGTGTTAGTGAGGAACCAGTGTAAAGACTTCAGAACTGGACTGATCCACTTTCTTAGTGTTAGTGAGGAACCAGTGTAGAGACTTCAGAACTGGACTGATCCACTTTCTGAGTGTTAGTGAGGAACCAGTGAAAAGACTTCAGAACAGGATTGATCCACTTTCTTAGTGTTAGTGAGGAACCAGTGTAGAGACTTCAGAACTGGACTGATCCACTTTCTTAGTGTTAGTGAGGAACCAGTGTAGAGACTTCAGAACTGGACTGATCCACTTTCTTAGTGTTAGTGAGGAACCAGTGAAAATACTTCAGAACTGGATTGATCCACTTTCTTAGTGTTAGTGAGGAACCAGTGTAAAGACTTCAGAACTGGACTGATCCACTTTCTTAGTGTCAGTGAGGAACCAGTGTAGAGACTTCAGAACTGGACTGATCCACTTTCTTAGTGTTAGTGAGGAACCAGTGTAGAGACTTCAGAACTGGACTGATCCACTTTCTTAGTGTTAGTGAGGAACCAGTGAAAAGACTTCAGAACTGGATTAATCCACTTTCTTAGTGTTAGTGAGGAACCAGTGTAAAGACTTCAGAACTGGACTGATCCACTTTCTTAGTGTTAGTGAGGAACCAGTATAAATACTTCAGAACTGGATTGATCCACTTTCTTAGTGTTAGAGAGGAACCAGTATAAAGACTTCAGAACTGGACTGATCCTCTTTCTTAGTGTCAGTGAGGAACCAGTGTAAAGACTTCAGAACTGGACTGATCCACTTTCTGAGTGTCAGTGCGTCCCTTCCTTGCGTCTTGGCTCCGCCTCCGTAAGATGCGAGCGAGAGACACGAGGAGGAGACGCGAGGACAGAGGAGTCCTCAGGTATTAATTGGGATGTCCTCGTTCACTCAAACGTCACTCTTAAACGACGTCTGTTAATGATGACGTGCATCATCGGGCTTAACTGAATAACCCCTTAGAACCGGCCCATTTGTTGTTACATATTTATTTAATTAAATGAATCTTTCTCTTGTTAGTCAAGGAATTCAATGTATGATGGTTGGTCCTGCTTTTGTGTTCCGTGTAGGTGTAAAATGTAGCCTACATTTAAATACAAATATAATTATAGTAATGTGAAATCCTTTTAGAAATGAATTGTATATATATATATATATATATATACACACATATATATATACATATATATACACACATATACACATATATATACACATATATATATACACACATATGTTGTACTGTTGGAGGATCCTGTGACCTACGTTTTTCATTGCCATATCTACACTGTAGCTAACGTGCACATGACTAAAACAGCCTTGAAACTTGAAATGATCAAAACTGCATTGACTCACTGAACCAGCCCTAAAATCACAAACTGCCTTTAAAAACCAGTTGTAAAGTGTTGCACACTTCAAAGTGTATCTAAAAGTATCTTAGTAACACAAACAAAAGAAAAAAAGCATTAATGTTAACACAACTGTATTGTCTTACTCAAATTGCCTTTAAGAGTCAGTCTTAAAGAAAATCTGTTCAGACAATGTACTTCATTTTTCTAGTTTAAGGTTTTGAATACATAAAAGTGTATCTCACAGTACCTTGGTGAGAGAGAAAAGCAACATCTGTAAAGTTATCAAAAACTGCCTAGTTTCAGTCAAAATAAGTGTTCAAATCACAACACCTATCAGGCGGCACAATCTAGCGTGTGTGTGTGTGTGTGTGTGTGAGGTGTGAGGTGTGATTACTTTTAATGTTAAGACTGTTACATGCTCTTTTGGATCTAAAGTGCCCTTAATACCTTAGTGAGAGACAGAAGGGGATGTCCCCAAATATTTTCTTTTTGATCTTATTTAGATTTTGAAAACACATCTCTTCAACCCCAGGAAGGGGGCAAGAGGGATGAGGGGGACTAGGATGTGAGGGGTGATGAGGGGGACTAGGATGTGAGGGGTGATGAGGGGGAGGGGGGACTAGGATGTGAGGGGTGAGGAGGGGGGACTAGGATGTGAGGGGTGAGGAGGGGGAGGGGGGACTAGGATGTGAGGGGTGAGGAGGGGGAGGGGGAACTAGGATGTGAGGAGTGAGGAGGGGGAGGGGGAACTAGGATGTGAGGGGTGAGGAGGGGGAGGGGGGACTAGGGTGAAGGGAACTAGGATGTGAGGGGTGAGGAGGGGGAGGGGGAACTAGGATGTGAGGGGTGAGGAGGGGGGAGAAGGATGTGACATCAAAAACATTTAACATTTTATTCAAGCTGCAGAGCTACTCACAGAACATTTAAGCTCAGAAACTATTCAATACAAAGATATCGTTTTACAGTTAAATTAAACAATAAAAAAGCTCTTTCAATTATTACCCAAACACAACTTCAAAGGGGCTTCCTTATAGTTAAAGTAATTAAACAATAAAAAGACAAGATCAATGAGTCATTGAGATCTTTAAATTAGTATTACCAAAACACACAACTTCCTTAAAGTTAATAAAGCAATTACATATTAGTTCCCACGCCAACAGGTGATCATACACTCATCAAAGGATCGACATCAAAGTCTTAATATACCATAAAACAAAACCTCATAAACATCAGACACCATAAACACGTCATAGAACAGGACACCCGTCAACACACGTCAAACAAATATTAGACACCTGTCAGTACACCAGACATCAAAGGTTTATTAGGGGGTCGTAAATCATAGCTATGCATACTAATGCAACGGAAAGGTTATGACTATAACTACTTTCATCTGGTTACAATGTGACAGTTATACAATGTTTTAGTCTCTGGTATTAATTATTAATTTACATGTTTTCCTTTTTGTTAAAACTCCCTGCATATCTCCAGAGGCATTTCCTCATGATGACAGGGGTAAGTACGATCTATGGAGAGATTCCAAGTTAAGAACCCTAAGACCTGTTTTTCTCTCTGGTGCTTTTATATCATACCAACAGAAGCAGAAGAGAATACACACAAACAGACCCATGTCACACTTTTGTTTTAATTATTTAACCCAATATGGAAACCTCCTCAGTCTCTGGTTATAAATGTTGCCGGTTCTGGTCCTCCACAGTCCTCTCTTTACTTGGACCAAACATTTTTTGCAGTCTAGTTATCGCATTATATACGACTTACTGGGAGTTACCCAGAGAGTTTGAACCTAACAATAATCACTGTCTTCAGTCTCAGGTTCAGCAGACTCTCCAGGGTTGTCCTCAGTCTCTGGTTGTAAATGTCTCTCTGGATCTGAGTTCCTGGCTGGTTCTGGTCCTCCACAGTCCTCTCCATCAGCTTCTGTTTCCATTTGTTCAGCTGAGCTGCTGGCTGGAGGCTCTGCCTCTCTGTTCTCCTCAGTTTGAGTTTGATGAAGCTGTGAGGACTGACGACCAACACACTTATGTCTTTTGACATGACTACTCCAGGTGAATATTTTGTCACAAACACTGCAGCTGAATGGTTTCTCTCCTGTGTGGATTCTCATGTGGCCCTTTACATTTCCTCTCTGCGCAAAAGATTTCTCACAGAATGAGCAGCTGAATGGTTTCTCTCCTGCACTACGTCTTGAATCACTGACAGGGCCTTGTTTATTTCTCTGAGAGTTTGAACCTGGTTCTCTGGTCTTCTTCCAATCAGCACTGTCTTCAGTCTCAGGTTCAGAAGAGTCTCCAGGGTTGTCCTCAGTCTCTGGTTGTAAATGTCTCTCTGTAGCTGAGTTCCTGGCTGGTTCTGGTCCTCCACAGTCCTCTCCATCAGCTTCTGTTTCCATGTGTTCAGCTGAGCTGCTGGCTGGAGGCTCTGCCTCTCTGTTCTCCTCAGTTTGAGTTTGATGAAGCTGTGAGGACTGACGACCAACACACTTATGGCTTTTGACCTGATGACTCCTGGTGAATCTTTTGCCACAAATACTGCAGCTGAATGGTTTCTCTCCTGTGTGGATTCTAATGTGGCCTTTTAATGCTGATCTCTGTGCAAAAGATTTCTTACAGACTGAGCAGCTAAATGGTTTCTCTCCTGTGTGGATTCTCATGTGGCCCTTTAATGCTACTCTCTGTGCGAAAGATCTATTACAGAGTGAGCAGCTGAACGGTTTCTCTCCTGTGTGGATTCTCATGTGGCCTTTTAAATATCCACCCTGTGTAAAATACTTCTTACAGACGGCGCAGCTGAATGGTTTCTCTCCTGTGTGGATTCTCATGTGGCCCTTTAAATGTCCTCCGTTTTTAAAAGATTTCTTACAGACTGAGCAGCTGAATGGTTTCTCTCCTGTGTGGATTCTTATGTGCTCTTTTAAATGACTACTCTGTTTAAAAGATTTCTTACAGACTGAGCAGCAGTATGATTTCTCTCCTGCACTACGTCCTGAATCACTGACAGGGTCTTGTTTATTTCTCTGAGAGTTTGAACCTGGTTCTCTGGTCTCCTTCCAATCTCCACTGTCTTCAGTGTCAGGTTCAGAAGTTTCTCCAGTGTCAGGTTCAGAAAAGCCTCCAGGGTTGTCCTCAGTCTCTGGTTGTAAATGTCTCTCTGGATGCGAGTTCCTGGCTGGTTCTGGTCCTCCACAGTCCTCTCCATCAGCTTCTGTTTCCAGGTGTTCAGTTTGTCTTTGATGAAGCTGAGAGGACTGAGGTTTCTCTTCATCATCTTCACTCTTCACAGGGACAGGAGTGAATGTGGACTTGGTGATATCAGCCTCCTCCAGCCCTTGAAGCTGCTCTCCCTCCTGACTGCTCCAGAGTTCCTCCTGTTCCTCTTTCATGTGTGGGGGGGACTCTGGGTCCTCCTGGTTCGGAATATGCTGGTTTTGATTTCCACCTTCCGTAAACAATTCCTCTCCCTGGTGATTGCTGTTGAATGTGTCACCACTGTGGAAAAATGTCAAAAAGCTTAAATCTGACAGGCTTTCACTGCTCTGTTTCCAAAAATCATCGTCTTCTCTGTCTTTAGTGTCAGGTTCTGAAGAGTCTCCAGGGTGGTCTTCAGTCTCTGGTTGTAAAGGTCTCTCTGGATCTGAGCTCCTGGCTGGTTCTGGTCCTCCACAGTCTTCTCCATCAGCTTCTGTTTCCATGTGTTCAGCTGAGCTGCTGGCTGGAGGCTCTGCCTCTCTGTTCTCCTCAGTTTGAGTCTGATGAAGCTGTGAGGACTGACGACCAACACACTTATGTCTTTTGACCTGATAACTGTGTGTAAATGTTTTGTCACAAACACTGCAGCTAAATGGTTTCTCTCCTGTGTGGAATCTCATGTGGGCCTTTAAATTTCCTCTCTGTGCAAAAGATTTCTCACAGACTGAGCAGCTGAATGGTTTCTCTCCTGCACTACGTCTTGAGCCAACACACTTATGTCTTTGGACCTGATAACTGTGTGTAAATCTTTTGTCACAAACACTGCAGCTGAATGGTTTCTCTCCTGTGTGGATTCTAATGTGGCCCTTTAAATCTGATCTCTGTGCAAAAGATTTCTTACAGACTGAGCAGCTAAATGGTTTCTCTCCTGTGTGGATTCTCATGTGGCATTTTAAATGTCCTCCGTTTTTAAAATATTTCTTACAGACTGAGCAGCTAAATGGTTTCTCTCCTGTGTGGATTCTTATGTGCTCTTTTAAATGACTACTCTGTACAAAAGATTTCTTACAGACTGAACAGCCGAATGTTTTCTCTCCTGCACTACGTCCTGAATCACTGACAGGGTCTTGTTTATTTCTCTGACAGTTTGAACCTGGTTCTCTGGTCTCCTTCCAATCTCCACTGTCTTCAGTGTCAGGTTCAAAAGAGTCTTCAGTGTCAGGTTCAGAAGAGTCTCCAGGGTTGTCCTCAGTCTCAGGTTGTAAATGTCTCTCTGGATCTGAGTTCCTGGCTGGTTCTGGTCCTCCACAGTCCTCTCCATCAGCTTCTGTTTCCAGGTGTTCAGTTTGTCTTTGATGAAGCTGAGAGGACTGAGGTTTCTCTTCATCATCTTCACTCTTCACAGGGACAGGAGTGAATGTGGACTTGATGATATCAGCCTCCTCCAGCCCTTGAAGCTGCTCTCCCTCCTGACTGCTCCAGAGTTCCTCCTGTTCCTCTTTAATGTGTGGGGGGGGCTCTGGGTCCTCCTGGTCCAGACTGGAGCTCCACTCCTGCTGCTCAGGGGGAACCTCTTCTTTAACCACCACCAGCTGCTGGACGTCTGCAGGAAACAGGAAACACATATTCATCAGAATCGGTTATATTTACCAAGTAGGTTTACACAGGAATTTGCTTTAGTATATGTGGTGCATACAAAGACACAGAAAGAAGCATCTTAGAAAAACTAAATAAAATACAAATAGGAATGTTAGGACAGCTATTTAAAAAAAACTATTTTAAAAACTACTATAAAATACTATACACTTTATTCAAAGTGGAGAACTGTGCTGATTTAAAAGAGGAAGTGTGCAGAACAGATGTGCAGCATGTGCAGGATTTACAATTGTCAAAAGAACAAGGTGTTGAACATGATTACTTTAAAGGTCCCATGTCATGGCCATTTCTACTGATCATAATTCCATTGTTGAGGTCGACTAGGATAGATTTACATTGTTCAATGTTCCAAACTCACATTGGTTTCTCAAACAGCATCTCTGTATAGTTTGTGTATTCACTCTGTCCTACACGCCTTGTTGGAGCTCCTGCGGAGTATTGCGGCTGAGAAAAGATAAGGCTGGATGAGTATGTGTGTGTGAGTGAGGATCAATCCGCGGAGCTGTTATACCCAATACGTCAGTATACCCAATACGTCAGTATACCCAATACGTCAGTATACCCAAGAAGAAAAAAACGGAAGAGAAATGTCCAACGAGGCGTTCTGGGGCAGCATAGACAGGTCAGAGTTTTACTCGCCACAGGGTGTACTTTGAGGGTTTGTGACTCTGCAGATCATTTACATGCAGAAAAAGCTACATAACACACAAGGGGACGGGTATTAACCGGAAAAGCATGACATCAACCAAGATGGCTGATGGTGTGTGTCGTGGCTCGGTAGCTCCTGGTTCAAACCACTGGCTTCGACTAAAACCTACAATATACAAGACTGTTGACGGCCTAGTTATTGTAGAGGATGAGTTACTTAACTTCCTGGCGGTTCAAATTAAAACTATGACCCAGGATGAGCTAGTCCTTGTAGCCTCCAACACCTTCGATTCCAAATGGATGGAGACTTCTAAAAAGACGTTGTTTGAACTCTGTCCTGAAACCAAGCAGCGGTGTGTGGCCTTTAAAGGCAACCAGAAGGATGCAACCAATATCAAAAGCTGTCGAAAAGTGCTAGGGTTATGGACAGCAGAGTTGCTGCCGTAGAACGCCAGTTAGAGTCGAGTCATGGTGGAGGACTGGCTGTACCAAGTGACGCTGAAACCGCCTGTGGGAGAGCTCAGGGTGATGGCCAGGATGGTGCGGTGTCGGTGAAGGATGCGAGCCCCCCCGGCTCTTCTGCTGATGTACATCCCAACTGTGTTGACCCGGTTGCTGCATCAGGGACCGTGAGTGCCTGTGTGAGCCCTGGAGGATCTGCTGTAAATTCGCAGATATGGAGTCAAGTTGTGAAACAGGGCCGAGGTCGGAGGAATAAGGCAGAGGGCCAGTCTGCCTTATCTAAACAGCTTGTTGGGAAACCTATTGTTGGCACTGCTGCACAAGGGAATATAAAAGTGGTCCGTACGAAGTTGACGAGATTTTGCTACCAAATTCTCGCCAGACCTTGATGCTGAGACACTGTCTGAATATCTAAGTGAAAAACTTGGCCGTGACATTAACTGTCACCGTATTGACACTGCGAGCAACAGATATAGCTCGTTTAAAGTGTGTGCTGAGTGCAATGAAGTTGCACTCAGCACAGGCTGAGAAGGCTCGGTTGTGAGGCGATATTATGAACCACGTAAAACGGAGGTGATGGGGGCTAGCAGAGCTAGACCTTTTTCTGGGGCAAGGGTACTGAATGGGGCTATGGCTGTACTGCTTAGCTAAACGTTATGCGGGTTGGATTATTTAACTGTCGCGGGCAGCGTTTGGGCAATAGCGCTGCTGATAGGATCCGGCGTGCAGTGGTGGACAACTTGCTATAAAACTGTGACATTCTATGCTTGCAAGAAACTTTTTTACCAAAGCAGGATTTGGGAAAGTTGAATTTTCTTAATGACAATTTTCACGGGGCAGGTGAGTCTACTACGGACCTATCTTTGGGAATAGTGAGATGTAGGATAGCAGGGGGCGTGGCTATCCTGTGGCACAAAAAGCTGGACACTGTCATTAATGTCATCAGGCTTAACGTTGACTGGTGTATTGCTGTACAGATCAAAATGAATAACAAGGAGTTTAGTATTCTCAATGTACAGTGGGGCAAAAAAGTATTTAGTCAGCCACCAATGGTGCAAGTTCTCCCACTTAAAAAGATGAGAGAGGCCTGTAATGTTCATTCTAGGTACACCTCAACTATGAGACAAAATGCGAAAAAGAAAAAAAAAATCCAGAAAATCACATTGTCTGATTTTTAAAGAATTTATTTGCACACATTGCAGAGGCGCGGGGCAGGAAGTGGACCCGTCAGAGCATCCAGTCAATCCCCAAAATAAACAAATGTTGCAGACCCTATCCCTCCGTAGTCTTTCAAGTAGGAGGAGAAATGCCAGCGTTCTCCTCCGGTTTACAGGCAGTGTGTAAATTATATATAGAATAATTATGATGATGATCATGTCGTTTATAACTGGAATATTACAATTATTATTAACTTTGTCTGTACAAAATAGCCTGTCCAGGAAATATGCCCAAATCAACAAAAACTACGAGCCGGCAGGCAAGACGCTCCGCTTCTGAAATGCTTCTGAAATGCGCCCGGTAGGGTATGACGCCGGAGGAGGCCGGACCAAAACCGCGGCGCAGATCCTGGATCTCAAAAAGCTTACGAATGCTAGATATAAATATGCAGTTCGTTATGTCAACAAACATACAGAAACATTAAGAGCAGATTCTATGGCTGAAAAGCTCCTTCATAATGATGTGACTGGCTTCTGGAAGGAGGTGAGAGCTCTGAACGTTGTTACCGTGTACCATATAGGGAGTATCTGGAGCCGATAACATAGCTGAGTTGTGGAGGCAACATTACTCTACTATACTTAATTGTGTTAAAAGTGACCCCTATAAGGTTGGTAATGTTGTGAAAAGTGACACAGTGGGAATCACAGCTAAAGAGGTTTATCGAGCAATTGCGCAGCTAGCTGATAACAAAGCAAGCGGCTCTGACCGAATCACTGCAGAGCACCTTAAACTGGCAAGCCCGAAGGTTGCAGTTGTTCTTGCCATTTGTTTTACCGGCCTCATGACTCATGGTGTGTTGCCAGACTCCATGTTGACTGTTACCTTGGTGCAGTGGCGGTTCTAGAACATTTTACATGGGGGGGAAAAGGGGGGGCAAGAGGTCATGCCAGGGTGGCATAGGAGGGCGGTACGTGGTATTTTATACTGTATATAACCTATTTATTGTTAATTCATGCCCTAACACAAGTGTTTTTAATGCACAAGAGAAACAAGGTGTTCAGACAAACAATAGGGTGCCCTTTGAGTCCCCCAAGCTTACCTCAACCATTTTAAATGAAAGGAAACTACAAAATGTATTTTAAAGCAATGTAAATTTAAATATATATTTTGTTTTAAAAAAATTGGTTGTCTTAGACAGACATATTTGCATGTCCTCACTAAGCATTATTACATATTAATTTAATATTAAACAAATCAAAATGGCCAATTATCCCAACATGTTGCTGCTAATATAATCACATGCCTGTCAACTTTAACTGATCAAAAATCAATTCAGAAAAAATACTTGAATTATCTATGAAATTGCAATATTGTCACTCAGTTTGTTTCAACCCCGTCACGCCATACCATTTACCCTCCTATTAAAATAGTGGATCAGTCCATGTGTGGATCAGACCATGTGTGATCAGACCGTGTGTGGATCAGTCCGTGTGTGGATCAGTCCGTGTGTGGATCAGACCATGTGTGATCTGCATTCAGGGAATTACATCACAAAAGTGTCAGTTTCTTCTCTTACCTATATTTCAGTTTTTGTATTTTCAGATTAAGATTGACAAGCTCAACATTTTAACTATTGTTTATTACAAAAATAAACAATAGTTTTGCAAAATATTACAATGTTGTAATGTCCTTGACTTCCATGTGGTGCCATATCTTAGCTAAACAAGGTATCATGCCTACTTTTTGTCAAAAACTTCAACCATGTTACATTTTTTCAAGGAAATTCCTAGTAATTATTTATATTGTGTGCCTGAGGTGGGAACATGTAAGTAGTCCACTACCAGATGTTATGACCAAACATTTTGGTTTCATTTTTCAAAGATATAAAGACCCAAAAGGCACCCGATTCAGAGAATACTCAGAATTCTGCATACCGTAAGTACTTAATTATAATTAAGTACAGAAATGACATCACCCATCTCTTCAGAGAGCTACAGGTGACCTGTGCAGCAACACATTTCAATCAATATTAGTCAATACTAAGAGCTGCTAGATTGTGCTGCTGTAATGGAATATGTAAGGAGAATAAGAACATACCATGTGGTCCAGCTGGAGTTTCATCTGCCTCCTGATCCCTGCCTCTGGCCCTCTTTCTGACACTTCATCTTTATTCCTCACATACATTTCTTCTTCTTCACCAATGTCTTCATCTCCTCCTCCTGCTCTGACCCTCCTGGTCTCTTAATCTCCTCCTCTTCCTCCTGCTCTGACCCTCCTGGTCTCTTCATCTCATCCTCTTCCTCCTGCTCTGACCCTCCTGGTCTCTTCATCTCCTCCTCTTCCTCCTGCTCTGACCCTCCTGGTCTCTTCATCTCTCTTTTCCTTTTCCTCTTTCTGTTCGTCCTGATCACTTCTCATATGTCTTTTTGCTGTTGTTGAATCACTCCTATACTCTGGCCTGCAAGAGTCTACTTGTGAAAAGCACTGGTACAAATGCTTGTATAACTGTACACGTTAGTGCCATGTAGCCTAGCTAATATGTAGCATATCATAAATATAACATCAGAAAGTATTGATCAAGCGCACACAGGCAGCTGTGTTTGGATCCAGTTTTTACGGTAAAGGATGTATCCTGGTTTCATTGATCTGGCCTCATGGCTGTGATGTGTAGTTTACATGGATTTAATAGGAGGCTACCGCGTAGTTTAACAAAGTGATCGATCTCCCAGCTAACGCTGTCCGCATAGTATTTTGTAACGTAACGCCCGAAACAGCGCCCGTCTGTTAAACGCTATCGATTAAAACGGCAGCGTTTTATTAATATTTAGTTTCAAGCTCTCGTCCTTAGTAAAACAAAACTAGTGGAAAGGGAAATGCTCCCAGGGGAAGCTGATCCATAGGTGCTGGGACAGCTTGCTCCCTCTCTGCAGCGGTGTGAGCCGCGGTCTGTGTGAACGCCGCTCCGCAGTTTAATGCAGGGCCGTAGCTGCGTTTTTAACGGGCCTAAAATGATATTTAAAATGATTCACTTTTAACTAATGTAATGTTTGTTTTGTTGCTTGAGAAGCTTGTGGAAATAGTGTAGGTTTGTTTTAGTACAGTTTTAGGGAAACAAAGATTAGGGGGGCAGCTGGGGGGGCAAGGCTCTACAGTGGAGGGGCAGCTGCCCCCCGTAGATCCGCCCCTGCCTTGGTGGCTGTCATTAAGGACAAAGCGGGCAAGGTAGGGAGCTTGGATAACTAGACCAATTGCTCTAGCCAGTGTGTTATCCAAAGTCCTGGAAATAATTTTGTTAGATAGATTATGTTCTTATTTATGTACCTCAGATAACCAGTTTGGCTTCAAGGCTAAGCATGGTACTGAGCTATGCATCTATGCTTTGAAGGAAATGGTAGAAACATATAGAAGACATAATTCCATTATCCATTCTTCTTATAAAGAAGTATAATGTTGCAATCTCTTTAAGATCAGTAATTGCAGTTAAAAAAAAATAGATGTTTTCCAAGGGCCTCTCCTTCACAGGCCCACACAATAAATCATGAGGCTTTCAAATCATGACAGACAGAGATCAGTATCACTTTGCGTTGCAAGCCAAAGCCATGTAGGGGTTCTACTCGAGCCCAATTTAAATACCATAAAGAAAGTATTGAACCCAGCTCAAGCTAAATGTCAAATGTATTAAATTAATGTACAAGTGTTTTTGATTTATTTAAAATGTTCCAGTCTAGCTTCCTTCGAGTTCAGTCTAAGCAACAAATTGTTTCTCATAACATTCTCACTGCAGTCCCAAATGTTTTGACCTTGACCACACACACACACACACACACACACACACACACACACACACACACACACACACACACACACACACACACACACACACACACACACACACACACACACACACACACACACACACACACACACACACACACCACACACACACACACACACACACACACACACACACACACACACACACACACACACACACACACACACACACACACACACACACACAATTGTTGCCTTCTTTAAAGTTATTAGTAATTCAAGATTAATTATTAAATTAAATATGGTACATAAGATACAATAAATAAAATAACTTTGACTTGATACTTTTGTTCACAACATTAGACCTTGTCCTCTAATCTCTACTAGAATGAGATAAGTGTGCATGTTTTGGTGTTTTAACACTCCTGCCATGTAATCTTGTTATCCTTTTCATTACAGAGCTGGGAAAATGGTGTATTGATTAGATTCTGATTCGTGCACGTCCAATTTTGACTGACTTTACTTCTAATGTTAATGTTAATTTGCAAACCAAGCGGTGAACTCCGGGGCAGAGCCGTGAAGCCCAAAGCAAGTGCCACAAACTGCAGTTCATCTCTTGCCCAATAGGGGATGTATGCAAAAAGGAGCAATAGCCGCTTTCACACCGCAGGACTTGCCGTACTTTAGTGCCGGCACTAAAGTACCACGGCACTGAATCCGCCAGGGGGCTAGTGCCAATCGCATTCACACCGCAGTACTTTCCCTGAGGCAAGATTACGCTGACGTCACTTCGTCTTCTTCTTCTCTGGGTTTACTGGCAGGCCGCAAAACCACTTCACGGCAGGTACACAAAGAAAAACGAGAGAAGAAGAACTACACGGGGGAGGGGGTATAAAGCCCACCCGCTGTATGAGGCGTTTGTTTACTTTCCGACCTCAGACATGATGGAGTTCATAAGGGTAATTTACAAATAAAATACCCCATTATAACAATGGACTTTATCTTTATGTATTTATTATATATTAACCCCTCAGGCTGATTTTGGAAAAGGACATTAACCCTTGTTTGGTGTTTTTCCCTTATTTATCTAAAACAAATGACATGATAAATGACTTGTGTTTATGTGTGTAAGACTTGTGTTTCTGCCATTGCTGCACAAGGTTGCAACACTGTAGATAAATTCAACCACCGACACCTGTCTGCTCTCACATTCTTCTATTCTGCAAATTTGGGGTGGGACACAATAAATAAAGCTTCGCCAGTTTGTTTGTTTTATTGCACAGTCAAGACATAACAATAAGGCATCACGCTGTTCCAGGTGTGTCGTATGCATGTACATGGAAGTTAAATAAAAGTGTGAAATGTAAAATAAAGTGTAAGTAGTTTCAAAACAATGTAACAGTGGCAATATATATAGCAGCAGACACATCTTAGTGCAAGTTAGGTGTCAGTATTAAAACACAGTGGCAATATATATATATATATATATATATATATATATATAAATATAAATAATAACAATAGAAAATCGTTACCACTCTTATTATTGTTGTCTTTAATTTTGTTATAGTCCTGCCTGAGTTTCTTTATTTTTACCCGGCATCCGTGTGCACGATTCCCAGCTCAAGTAGCTTTTGCGAACATCGCTCAAAACATTTGGAGTTGGGAACTGCTTTCTGTAGAAGCTGCGGCATCCCGTCCTCAGAGTAAATTGCCAGAAGCGCCGACACTTCCTCATCATTCCACCGCTCCGGTGTTGTAGTACGTGTGGTCATAACTGCTTTAAAGTACAAAGAAACTACTCACTCAGGTGTGGATGTGGTTTTGTAGCGAGGAAAAAAATGGCTGCCTAACAAAAAAAATTCAGAGTCTAGCGGGCGTGGTTTGCAATTCGCCCAGCCAATAGAAATAGAATATAAATGGGCACTCTTTTATCACCAGGTTCGTACCACCTCTCTAGCAGGGACTGAAAATGGCCAAAAGAGTTCCCGGCACTGAGTAGTCCCGGCGGTGTGAACGCGACATTATTGGTACTAACGGAACTAAAGAACCAAAGTACCAGGGAAAGTCCTGCGGTGTGAATGCGGCTATTGTGCATAAACCCCCAAGTCAATGCCCAACTTTACAGCAGAAATAAACATGTTGCTAGCCTGGATCCAAAAACACCTATTCTGGATATAGTTAGATTCCACCTTTATGACAATAGTTTGGGGAGTGAGTTTTTTTATAACTCACCCCTTTAAGTTACAGTACCAGTCAAAAGTTTGGACACACCTATTAATTCAATGGTTTTTGTTTATTTAAAATGTGTTCTACTTTGTAGATTAATACTGAAGACATCAAAACTATGAAAGAACACATATGGAATTATCTAGCCAACGAAAAAGTGTTAAAAAATCCAGAATATTATTTTTATTTTAGATTCTTCAAAGTAGCCTCCTTGCCTTGAAGACGGCTTTGCTCACTCTGGGCTTCTCTCAGTCACCTTCATGAGGACGTCACCTGGAATGGTTTTCAATTAACACGTGGGCCTCGTCAAGAGTCCATTTGTGGAATGACTTTTAATGTGTTTGAGAGCATCAGTTGTGTTGTGCAGAGGTAGGGTTAGTGCACAGTGGAAAGCCCTATTTGACTGCTGTTGTAATCCATATTATGGCAATAACCACTCAACTCAGTGAAGAGAAACGACCGTCCATCATCACTTTAAGAAGTGAAGGTCAGTCGATCCGTAACATTTCAAGAACTTTGAATGTATCCTCAAGTTCAGTCGCAAAAACCATCGGACGCTATGATGAACCTGGCTCTCCTGAGGACCCCCCCCCCCCAGGAGAGGAAGAGCAAGAGTGCAATAAGTGCATTCACTATTTTAGCAGCTTTTTCTGACATGAAATCTAAATACAGAACCAGACTGAGTGATGAACATTCAAATGACTATTAGAGTGAGCCTAAGTGGGTCCAGCATTCACCTCTATGGTGGGCTCCATGCAGCGCCAGTCCTCTCACTAACTGTAAAAAAGAGTGAGTGCACTTATTTTACACGTGTGCCATAAGATGCTTGTGCGGTGGAGATTAAGGTGATGTGTTTACTATGTGGGCCATAATAAGAAGTGAAAACATTGTCTTTTTCTCTGGGACATTTATGTGCATTTTCAGTGATGTACTTATTACTACGTGGGCCATAATAATATGTGAGGAATTGTCGATTTTTGATAAGCTTTGGGTATTGCAATTTCACACGAGTACAAAGGTAGCTTAATTCAACTGATGAGGGCGATGTGAATAAATGTAAGCGATGCAAGTAGCTCTTGGCCACTTTTATTTTTTCAAAGTAGCTCTCAGATGGAGAAAGGTTGGAGACCCCTGCTCTATGTGATCCAGACGGGGGAATGAGAGACAGAAGTGGACTCAGCACGGACTCCAAGGTACAAAGACCCTTTTTTCATAATCTACAAAGAATCAAGGAACCAATTTAAGACCAGCGCAGGACATTCACTAAGACGCTACACTTTTATTGAGAAAACAAAGACCTGCACACTGAATAGTTTTGTAGTCTATCAGGACCATCATGTGTTTGTGACGCTGCACCTCAGAGAAGGTCTGGTTATTGTCAGGCCTATGAAGTGTGGCAAAAAAAACAGTCAGCTGTTCAAATAAACCTATTTCCACATCTACCCTCCATCAGCTGATGATTTCTATTCGCCTCACTTCATGAGCTTCACTTGTACCGCAGAGTTTGCAACACCACAAATAAATGGGGCCAATCTTCAGTCAGATGAGACTGTGTACATTGTTAGTAAGAATAACGGACAAAAGGTGTGAAAATACCATATGAGGAAATATGAACCAGAAGTTATCAAAGTTAAACCATCAGAAATGTTTTTAACAACATTTGGTCAAAAAGAGAGAGTGAATAAAGAGAGAGTTAGTAAAGAGGGAACAGACCTGCTCTGTGGATCTGAAGCTGAGGCTGTAAAACAGCGTCCAGTAGTTTCCGGTGTCTCTCGTTCTCCTGTTTTGAACGAGACAGTTCCTCCTCGTACTCTGATATCGTTCTTTCAAACAGAACAAAGATGTCTTCAGCAGCTGCAGTGAGTCGCTGCTTCACCAACGAGAGCAGCACAACACTCATGTTTACTAAATCACCACTTCCTGTTTCTCTGAAGCTTCAGTCTCTGTTGAACACACTGTTTCTCTGAAGCTTCAGTCTCTGTTGAACACACTGTTTCTCTGAAGCTTCAGTCTCTGTTGAACACACTGTTTCTCTCTGAAGCTTCAGTCTCTGTTGAACACACTGTTTCTCTCTGAAGCTTCAGTCTCTGTTAAACACACTGTTTCTCTGAAGCTTCAGTCTCTGTTGAACACACTGTTTTCTCTCTGAAGCTTCAGTCTCTGTTAAACACACTGTTTTCTCTGAAGCTTTCAGTCTCTGTTGAACACACTGTTTCTCTCTAAGCTTCAGTCTCTGTTGAACACACTGTTTCTCTGAAGCTTCAGTCTCTGTTGAACACACTGTTTCTCTTCTGAAGCTTCAGTCTCTGTTGAACACACTGTTTCTCTCTGAAGCTTCAGTCCTCTGTTGAACACACTGTTTCTCTCTGAAGCTTCAGTCTCTGTTGAACACACTGTTTCTCTCTGAAGCTTCAGTCTCTGTTGAACACACTGTTTCTCTCTGAAGCTTCAGTCTCTGTTGAACACACTGTTTCTCTCTGAAGCTTCAGTCTCTGTTGAACACACTGTTTCTCTCTGAAGCTTCAGTCTCTGTTGAACACACTGTTTCTCTGAAGCTTCAGTCTCTGTTGAACACACTGTTTCTCTCTGAAGCTTCAGTCTCTGTTGAACACACTGTTTCTCTCTGAAGCTTCAGTCTCTGTTGAACACACTGTTTCTCTGAAGCTTCATGAGCTGCTGTTCAGCTGGACGGCAGGAAGCGGAGGTTTGGGAGGATGATGTCCCTGATGCTGTTTAGATTCCTCCAGCACCACAGGGGGTCCTGTGTGGATGGCAGCTCCTTCCTCAGCAGATCCAGTTCTCCAGAATTGTCCTAATCACAGAGAAACAAGAGAAAAAGAACAACATGTATTCATCTTATTAACAAATGGTGATTGCAAAAGGATGATCATGACCATCCCTAAAGGATTATTTTAAATGACAGGAAATCATATTAAAATTACAAGAATAAACGGTTCATTGAAATGTGTCATGTATTTTAAGAAAATAAAAACTGTATAAATGGAACACATTATATATCTGTTTCAGCAGCTTGTAAAGTGCACCTACCGGCTATTCAAAAGGCATATATTATGGGTCTCAGATATATACAAATATATAAAAACATGTCTATGATGTGTTTTGCTAAAAAAACAAACAGATGAATGCACTTTAGACATCCCTCATATCCCTCTATTCCAGCTGTTCCAGCGGGTCCTTAGCTTGAAAAAAAAGAAAAGAGGAGGCGGAGCTAATGCCTGATCAGAATTCTACCGGAGATAAAGTCAAATTCTGCTGTGATAAAACGCCACCCTAAAGTCAAGTCATTCCATCTTAAACCACAGAGTAGAGGTTTGTGCACTTTTCTGACCCACGATGAGTGCTCCTGACAAAACAAGATAATCCAGATAAAAAGATGATTGTGCTGCATTCTGTTTCGCATTATGCTCTCGTTTTGTCTTGGGTAGTAAATGCAGCCTACCCCTTTCCTTGAGAGGGGTCTGCCTGCAGACCTCCACTCTCAGGACAGTTCCAGTGCAGACCTCCACTCTCAGGACACCTCCACTCTCAGGACAGGAAGTGCACGCTAAGAATTCCAAAATAAAATCACCACTATCAGTACAGTGCCACTTTCCAAACAGGAAATGCACGCAAATACAAAATAAAATCGTACTGACACTTATTATCTATATAGATATATTTATTTATATATATATATATAAATATGACATCTTGTATTTTAGTTACACCCGCTAGACAACAGTGGAAGGTTCGAGAAACAACTGTGTTTGCCGGGTGCACCGCGGCGGAGGTGGGGAGGTTCCAGCTGGGAACCTCCACCCCGCTGCGGGACCCCTGAGTCAGACGGTGGGTCTTGGTCACGCTTCATATCGGCCGGCCCGGGAAGGAAGAGACACGCAGAGTGGGAGAAGTCCCCCACCCCAACGCAGCACATCCTCCCGGCCATCAGAGTCGAACCCGCAGTTCGGAGGAACCGACTGCCAGAGCACCGGCACTAGGTCGGGCCGGCGCGGAGGCCCTCCGCCAGTGGGTCGCGTTTGCCATTTGATCAGTGAGAGGAGAGGAGGAAAATGCAAAAAAAATGGTCAAAATCCGTTAATATATGGGGGGGGGGGGGGGGCTGGACATGGCAAATTGGTCTCAGGCAAGGGGCCAGACTAAGATTGGTTCAAAAGACCTCATGAAAGACGATACAAGAAGTGAGGATACCCGGCCCGGAGGAAGCCCGGGGTCCCCTTCTGGAGCCAGGCCCAGAAGGAGGACTCGTCGGCGAGCGTCTGGTGGCCGGGCTTGCCACGGAGCCCGGCCGGGCCCAGCCCGAAAAGGCAACGTGGGCAACACCTCCGCTTCTCCGTCCCGTGGGCCCACCACCTACGGGAAACATCGATGGGGTCGGGTGCGCTGCCAGAAGGGTGGCAGTGAAAGCGGAGGGTCTCGACGGACCAGACCCGGGCGACAGAAGCTGGCTTTGGGGACGTGGAACGTCACCTCTCTGGGGGGGAAGGAGCCGGAGCTTGTGCGGGAGGTGGAGCGTTACCAGTTGGATCTGGTTGGGCTCACCTCTACGCACAGCGTCGGCTCTGGAACCTTACTTCTGGATAGGGGTTGGACTCTATTCTTCTCCGGAGTTGCTCAAGGTGTGAGGCGCCGTGTGGGGATACTCACAAGTCCCCGGTTAGGTGCTTCGTTGTTGGAGTTTACCCCAGTGGACGAGAGGGTCGCCTCCCTACGCCTGCGGGTTATGGGGGGGAAAACTCTGACTGTTGTGTGTGCTTATGCACCCAACAGCAGTTCAGAGTATACGGCCTTCTTGGAGACCCTGGAAAGAGTCCTGTATGGGGCTCCTGAAGGGGACTCTTTAATCTTGCTGGGAGACTTCAACGCACATGTGGGCAATGATGGAGACACTTGGAGGGGCGTGATTGGGAGGAACGGCCCCCCTGATCTGAACCGGAGTGGTGGTTTGTTACTGGACTTCTGTGCTAGTCATGGATTGGCCATAACAAACACCATGTTCGAACATAAGGATGCTCATAAGTGTACGTGGTACCAGAGCACCCTAGGCAGAAGGTCCATGATCGATTTCGTTATCGTATCATCGGACCTGAGGCCGTATGTTTTGGACACTCGGGTAAAGAGAGGGGCGGAGTTGTCAACCGATCACCATCTGGTGGTGAGTTGGGTCGAGTGGCGGGGGAAGCCTCTGGATAGACCTGGTAAGCCCAAACGTGTAGTTCGGGTGAACTGGGAACGTCTGGAGGAGGCCCAAGTTCAGGAGGCCTTCAACTCACACCTCCGGCGGAGCTTTTCGGGCATTCCTGTGGAGGTTGGGGACATTGAACCAGAGTGGTCGGTGTTCAAAGCCTCTATTGCCGAAGCCGCGGCGGGGAGCTGTGGTCTCAAGGTCCTAGGTGCCTCAAGGGGCGGTAACCCTCGAACCTCCTGGTGGACACCGGTGGTCAGGGAAGCCGTCCGACTGAAGAAGGAGGCCTTCAGGGATTTGTTATCCCGGGGGACTCCCGAGGCAGTTGCAAGGTACCGACAGGCCCGAAGGGCAGCAGCCTCATCCGTGGCCGAGGCAAAGCAGCGGGTGTGGGAGAAGTTCGGAGAAGACATGGAGAAGGACTTTCGGGCGGCACCAAAGTTGTTCTGGAAAACTGTCCGACACCTCAGGAGGGGGAAGCAGGGAACCATCCAAGCTGTGTACAGTAAGGATGGGACGTTGTTGACCTCAACTGATGGAGTGTTAGGGCGTTGGAAGGAACACTTTGAGGAACTCCTGAACCCGACAACTCCGCCCTCTATGTTAGAGGCAGAGCTGGAGTATGACGGGGGATCAACACCAATCTCCCGGGGGGAGGTCACTGAGGTCGTCAAACAACTCCACAGTGGCAAAGCCCCGGGGGTGGATGAGATCCGCCCGGAAATGCTGAAGGCTCTGGGTGTTGAGGGACTGTCATGGTTAACACGTCTCATCAACGTTGCGTGGAAGTCGGAAACAGTACCGAAGGAGTGGCAGACCGGGGTGGTGGTTCCCCTTTTTAAAAAGGGGGATCAGAGGGTGTGTGCCAATTACAGAGGCATCACACTACTCAGCCTCCCCGGGAAAGTTTACTCTAAGGTACTCGAAAGGAGGGTCAGGCCGATTGTCGAACCTCAGATTGAGGAGGAACAATGCGGATTCCGTCCTGGTCGTGGAACGACGGATCAGCTTTTTACTCTCGCAAGGATCCTGGAGGGGGCCTGGGAGTACGCTTATCCGGTCTACATGTGTTTTGTAGACTTGGAGAAGGCGTATGACCGAGTTCCCAGGGAGTTACTGTGGGAGGTGCTGCGGGAGTATGGGGTGAGGGGGTCTCTACTCAGGGCCATCCAATCTCTGTACTCCCAAAGCGAGAGCTGTGTCCGGGTCCTCGGCAGTAAGTCGGACCCATTTCCGGTGAGGGTTGGCCTCCGCCAGGGCTGCGCTTTGTCACCAATCCTGTTTGTAATATACATGGATCGGATTTCGAGGCGTAGTCATGGGGGAGGGGGTCTGCAGTTCGGTGGACTAAGGATTGCACCACTGCTTTTGCAGATGATGTGGTTCTAATGGCTTCATCGGTCTGTGACCTTCAGCACTCACTGGATCGGTTCGCAACCGAGTGTGAAGCGGCTGGGATGAGGATCAGCACCTCCAAATCTGAGGCCATGGTTCTCAGCAGGAAACCGATAGACTGTCCACTCCAAGTAGGGAATGAGTCCTTACCCCAAGTGAAGGAGTTCAAGTATCTCGGGGTCTTGTTCTCGAGTGAGGGAACAATGGAGCGTGAGATGGGCCGGAGAATCGGAGCAGCGGGAGCGGTACTGCAGTCGCTTTACCGCACCGTTGTGACGAAAAGGGAGCAGAGCCAGAAGGCAAAGCTCTCTGTCTTCCGGGCCATTTTCGTTCCTACCCTCACCTATGGTCATGAAGGATGGGTCATGACCGAAAGAAGGAGATCGCGGATACAAGCGGCCGAGATGGGTTTTCTCCGCAGGGTGGCTGGTGTCTCCCTTAGGGATAAGGTGAGAAGTTCGGTCATCAGGGAGGGACTCGGAGTTGAGCCGCTCCTCCTTCGCGTCGAAAGGAGCCAGTTGAGGTGGTTCGGGCACCTAGTTAGGATGCCACCTGGGCGCCTCCCTAGGGAGGTGTTCCAGGCACGTCCAGCTGGGAAGAGACCAAGGGGTAGACCTAGGACCAGGTGGAGGGATTATATCTCTTCGCTGGCCTGGGAGCGCCTTGGGATCCCCCAGTCAGAGCTGGTTGATGTCGCCAGGGAAAATAAAGTTTGGGGCTCTCTGCTGGAACTGCTACCCCCGCGACCCGACCACGGATAAGCGGGAGAAGATGGATGATGGATGGATGGATGGATGGATGGGGGCTGGACACAGGCCGTGGGGGGGGACACCCGAGACCGGGCAATGTCCCCGGTAGAAACCGGGTGAAATAGCCAAAAAAAAATAGGCACTCGTGAGGCGGGCAGAGTCCCCTGTCAACTCCTGTTACATTCCTCCATGGTGTCTTTTGAGCGAAACACTTTTACGAGAACCAGGCTGGGGGGGTCAAAAGGGCTTGACCAAGGCCGACCCAAAGTACACGGTGGGGCGGACTCATCACCTCCGTGATGAGTCTCGATTGTGATTTGAAAACTTCAATCAAATGAGTCCTTCGGTGGGCGGGAAAAAAAACGCGTCAGAATCGTCACTTCCTATACTGACAGTGGAGGTGTCCTGAGAGTGGAGGTCTGCACCGGAACTGTCCTGAGAGTGGAGGTCTGCACCGGAACTGTCCTGAGAGTGGAGGTCTGCACCGGAACTGTCCTGAGAGTGGAGGTCTGCACCGGAACTGTCCTGAGAGTGGAGGTCTGCACCGGAACTGTCCTGAGAGTGGAGGTCTGCACCGGAACTGTCCTGAGAGTGGAGGTCTGCACCGGAACTGTCCTGAGAGTGGAGGTATGCAGGCAGGCTCCCATGCTTTCCTTTGCAGTGGTGTGCTTTAGCTCCTCCCTAAAAGCCCAAACTCACTCTTAACCCTAGATTCGGCCGGGTCCGTCTGCGCCGCGCTCACACCGATCGTGGCCACTCTTGTCAAAAATAAAAATCATAGAAAGTGGAGAAATCTCTGCAGGGAGGACCAAGGTTTAAAACACACTGTTATTTACTCAACAATAAGTCACAGTCAGAGATGGGGTCGTTACTAAAAAAAAGTAATATATTACATATTACTTTAAAAAAAAGTTATATATTACACTACTTCGTTACTCTCTACATAAAGTAACTCGTTACTTTACTCGTTACTTTGCTCGCAGGGCCGGCCCGCCCCTCCCTGCAGGCAGATCACGCAGACTGCTAAAGTTTCAAATGTTCTCTTTAGTTCAGTTTCCATTGTCGCATCAGACTGATCCAGATCCTGAATGTTCTCCTATCTGACCATGGCTGTCCTCTGTCTCCTGCTATCTGTATGTTTTGCGCAGTCTATCTCTGCTCACGCTGTTGCGTCGGCGTGTTCTCCTGCGTGTTGGCCATGTGTTGCACTGGAACCAGACTGGAGCACACCGCAAAGACTTCAGCCGAGCACGTACGAACTGCGCATGCGTGAGTGGCAATAACTCTCCTTACCAGCAGGCGGCGGTAGTGTGTATTCGTCATTCAAAACAGGCAACAACCGGAAAACAGAGAAGAAGAACAGACTACGTGATAACAACAACAAATAGCTGTGCGTTAGCTTCACCTTAGCATGTGTTCTTTTCAGGTGTTTGTTGAGGTGTGATTAAGACTGATTTTAGTAAGTAACGAAGTAACGCGTGTCGGGGCAATGTTAGTAACTGTAGTGTGATTACTGAATTATAAAAGTAGCGCGTCACACTACTCTGTAACGCGTTACACCCAACTCTGGTCACAGGTATCCTTGTTTTATTTATGTTGCTGTGTTTTTTTTTCCATTGGTCAATATACAGTAATAAACCTTAGTTTTACAGTATAATGTATGGTTTTCGGATTCTGGCCGACAGCGGCACTTGAAATAGAATTTAGCCAAAACACGGCAGACAAGTCAGGCATGTTTGGAATGAGTCCACAACACTCCTGATTGGTTAATATAAACGTAATCGAATAAACCTGCCAATGAGAACTGTCTGCGTCTGTCGTTCACATTTGAAACATCTATATA